>NW_023624548.1:0-3722 GCF_014905685.2 Nematolebias whitei | reverse complement strand
GTTTTAACTGTTTGCGCAGCTGAAAGAGGACTTTTAGGTCTGGATTGGAATCCAGTTTACCTTTCGATGGAGTGTATTTGTCTGGGTCAGTCAGATACAGTATCATCGAGTTAATTGCAGGATCATTCAACTTCTGAAGTTGGATGATGTCTGCGTCAGTTGAAAATGACTTCATATTTTAAAAGAACTTGGCGAAGTTTGTCTCTTTCTTCATCAGATGTCAGAGTGTCGGCTTGGGCGACCACCTGTTCAATCTGTGATGAGACTGATGAGGGTTCTTGCTCCTTGGGGAGCTCCAACGAATCCTTTTCTGAGTCGTCGGACCTGTCTATGGGTAAGACACCATAGGTTTGAGGTCCTTGGTCGACATCATTGGTTGAGAAAAGAGCGATGGCCTGTGATGGTTTCGTGAAACATACTGGCCCAGCTTCTTGACTCGGTACCAGGTTATCTGGGAGTCCTCCCAGAACTGGAATGCCTAGTTCAAAATCATGAAAATCAGGTTCTGAGTGTTCAGTTTGTGATGACTCATCATCGTTTGTGTGTGAGTTTACCCCCCCTTCTTCTGATGAGGGGTTGTTGGAGGCAACGACAGCAATGTCTTGGTGTGTTTCACCGACATCTGTAATGTTGTCATTCGCGCCTTCAGATTTAGTAGCGATCAGATCACTACATTGTGCTCCTGGTTGGATTCCCATTTCAGCGTTTTTCAAAGTTTCTACAAACGTTTGTAGTTTCTCTGTCTCCTCCGAGCTCAGAGGTGTAGGGCCTTGTTCCTGGGACCTTTGTGATTTTATCGCCTCGGTTCGTTTCGTCCGAGGTGGGGAGGGTTAGGTACGTCTTTTGGGGGTTCCTCTTCGGACTTCCCCTGATAATATGGGTCCTCTTGGATCCCATATCTTTGCGTCCTACGCATATCCCATTTACGATAATCACGTTCATCCTCTGAAAGAGGAGCCTTTTTGTCCCAGCGTGCACCTTCATTACGTGGTATGTTAGTTTGAAAATACTGCTTTTTCTCGCCTGTTTTAGGAGGAGGTGGCGACGTACGCCTTCCTTCCATTTCTAGGGAGTGGGGTTTAACCTTTATACCAGGAAACACTTCTATGGGCGTCTTAGCATGAGAACATGCCTCGAACACATTCACAGCACACTGTTGCTTGTTTGGTGGAGGAGACCTGTTCAGGTCTGTTCCTACCACTTTAGGTGAGGGTGGTTGGATGGGCTTAAAAGCAAGAGGTGTGTAATAGATTTTTGGAGGTTTTTCTCTCCACACATGTGGAGGTGCAACAACATCTTTCTGAGGTGGTTGTGGGTGACCTGGACTCTGTCCACGGTCTTCTCTGAGTTCCAGACAAACTCGCCCCACGTCAGAACTTTTATTTGTTGCTGCGGCCAGTTTCTCCTCACAAGCCTTCAGGCGTTCCTGTGATGTCCGACATTCACTTTGTAAAAGCAGACATTGTTGGAGTAATCCCGCTTTTACCAGTGTGCATTCGTTAAGTTTTGTTTTAAGCACATCTTTAGCATCCCTGGCTTCAGATAGTGATGCATCAAGTAACTGTATTTTGCTATTCAGCGAATCAATTTCTGCACGTGCATCTTGCTGTGATTGAAACATCTGTTCAGAATGTTTTTTTGTGAGGACTTCGTGTTCACTTTTAAATTGAAGGAAGTGTTCTTCAATTTTCTGAACCACCTCTTTTTCACTGTCTAACCTTATTGCAAGGTAATCGGCTTTCTCAACAACTGTATAGAATGATTCTTTCAGCAAAATTGCAATTTTAGCCAGCTTTTCATAGCTTGACATTGTAACTTCTGTAGAGGTCACACTCTCTGCAACCTCCATCAGATTGTCCACTAACTCTTTTGGGTTCATGCTCTCCGCCTGTTTGCCATATGGATGTAAGGATCCTGTAAGCAGTGCTAACGCATTCTCTAAACAGTCCCTCATCTCATAAGGATCACAATCTTTTTCTACCACACCTGTCATGTTCATTCACTGTGTAGCACTTTTTCTGGATAAAACAATTGCCAGCTTCAGATATTTTTACAGGTAAATAATTGTATTCAAATGTCAATGAGTTTCACACTATTATAGCTTTGGGTTTACACAAAAGTACTGTTATAAGTCAACTTATTCAAATGTGGGTACCTATTTGTAGGTTTTACCCCAATTCATGAATATTCTTAAGTAAATGCTTCTCTGGCAGTGTTACTTAACGTGCTTATTTCTTAACAGATACTAGATTACCAAGCCTCTGAGTGTTTTTTACTCTAAAGCACTGAATTTTTATAAACCTGCAATTTTTCTAAAAGTCTCACAGCACATCAGTTTAAAAACGCTTTTTAAACCGTTTACTTCCAGAAACTCGCTATTTAACAGCTACTCATAGAACCAGGTGGTGAACAGAAAAAGAAAAGATGTTATGAGGAGTTTCAGTCTTTTTTCAGAAAACCGTTATACTCCTCTTTCCCAGCAGGTGGTGGTGTTAGCTTTCTACCAGCAGGAGTCTATGACAACTTCCTGTGGATTTCTGTTGACATCCTGTCGTTAGCCGCTTAGCTTAAAATTAGCTTTGGCTAAACTCGGTTAAAATCAACATTTCTGAACGTATTTAAAGCCAAAACGTGGCGTTGTTTCAACAAGCACGACTTCTTTGCATGAACATGAGTTTTCAGGGACATGTGGCAGCTTCAATTAGTGATTTTAAGCACAGCAAAGGCTTCGGTTGCAACCGAGCTCATTTCCGACATGGAGGAAGTGACTTGACACGTCACTCATCCGGTCGTTAGCTGTTAGCTTAAAATTAGCATCGCTAGCGTTGTTCAAAAACATAATTTAATGACGGATTTTAAACTCAAACGTGGCAAAATTCCAGCGATTAGACCTCGAAGAAACGAAGCAGCGGATCAGAATCAACTTTAAAGCGTTTTTCAACTTTTAAAAAGCAGATTTTAAGCACAGAGAAGGTTCGGTGCAACCGAACTTATTTCCGGGTCACGTGACTGAATCCACCAATGACAGAGCAGCACGGGGGTGGGCTTTACGACCTGACACGTCTGTCAGCCAATCAAAACGTTACACACGGTCGTTTTCAACCAATCACAGAACGTTTCTCCCACGAGCATGTTCGCCTTAGCCTGAAAAAAGTCCGTCAACTTTTCGTCTTTTAAACTGTCAAAATGCACCATTTCCTGCTAAAAATGTAACGAATCAAGCTCTGAGCTGCACAGAGTCGGCGCCCCGGCATTAAAAACGTCTTTCCAACCATTTAAAACCAACCGGTCGAACTTTTCAGAAACCGAACCGGACCAGAACAGCATCTGGAACACAGTTTAAACAGAATAAAGCGTTTCCACAGCTCAGCAAACTCGTCACACACCACAGACGTACAATTTCAGCTTTCAAACAGACACGTTGACTCACAATTTTCAGCTTTCAAAGCACCAGTAGCTGCTAACATTTCTGTTTCAGCTCAACACGCTGCGTTTACTCCAAGCGTCCCAGCTGCGCTGCGTTCCATCACAGCAAAATCTGCACTTTTTCACAGCATAATCTGCAATTTTTCATGCCAACATGTAAAATCAATTATTACACGCATACACAGTCCATTTATGAATGTATACGGGCCACCAGTATGTAGATGAACATATGCATGAGATATATTCATCAATTAAACGGATTCTTTCATTTTTCTGGACTGTATAAAATGTGCATT
>NW_023624547.1:0-3723 GCF_014905685.2 Nematolebias whitei | reverse complement strand
ACGCAGTCGATGGGACAGGTGCGGACGCACGGGAGGAGCTGTCCAGTTCTGAACCTGAAGAGGATGTCTTTTCCCCAGCTGTCACGGAAGGGAAATTTCCGAATTCAGAGGTGTTGAAAGACTTACCTCTCTTATTGTCTCACATTGATGTTTCCGAGCAGGCTGATATCATTAATTTGATACAGTCTATAGGTCACTGTTTGCAGACATTCCCACTCAGACTCGTGCGCTCAGCCATGATATTGATGTTAGTGATTCCAAGCCTATTAAACAACGTCTGAAGCGTTGGCGTTGGTCATGGCTTTGGAACACTTTGAAGTGTATGTAAGCTGTTCTAACAGATCTGTGGTTGTTTTTACAGACCACAACCCGTTAGTTTTTCTGGATCGCATGCGTAATAAAAACCGCCGTTTAATGAACTGGTCTCTACGGCTTCAGTCATTTAACATTGCTGTCAAACATGTTCGTGGTAAGGACAACGTAGTGGCCGACGCACTCTCATGACTTTAGTCCTAGGTTTCTTTTTCTCTGAATGGGTTGAGTTTTTTTTTCTGAGCTGTTAAATCACTCCACATTCAGAGTCTTTGGGTAGGGGTGTTATGTGCTTCAGGCACATTATAATTTTTTTTTTAATCTTTTTCTGATTGCTTTGTTTATAGACTTTAAACGAATGATCTTTTGTTAATATATTTTGGAGATGGGATAATTCTAATCTTTGATAATCAGTAGTGATTACGTTAATTGATGGCGCTGCTGGTCCACCTATAAATAGGCTGGGTTTCGACATGTTAGAGAGCCCGTTTTTTTTCCCACTCGCTTCCGCTTGCTCTGCCACCGCCGGTGTGCGTCTTGACGAAGTGCGCACATCTCCAGTTGCTGCAGGCCGCAGCTGACGTCTCCAGACTGTCATGAGGTAGTTCTGCTAGGACTTATTCGTTTGCTCGTTTGCTCGTTGCGATTTTGGCCTGGTGGGATCGGTCGTCCTGTTTTCGATCTTTCTTTTACATTTAGAGTTTTTTGCTCTAGTCCGGTACTAAGTAGGGGCTTCGACGGCCCTGTATAGGGTTGGCCCCCTGCTGTACCGTTTTGTTCTGTTTAATCGACTCACCAGGTCCAACTTTCATTTAATACTTTGGGGGTTTGTTCTTTTTAGGGACACGGGTAATTGAGGGTGAAAAAAGAGAAAAAAGAGAGAGTTATCTCTTTTTTCTCTTCACAGAGAATCAAAATCAGGTGAACCAACCCAAAGGATCAGGAGAGTTTAAAAATAAATTATTTCTTTGAACCCTCAATTTTTGTCTCGTGTCCTCAAATATGTTGTGTCTTGGTGGACGTAGTAATTATGTATATATATAATATATATTATATATATATATTATGTATATATATAATATAGATTATGTATATATTATATATATATATATATATATATATATATATTATATATATGTTATATATTATATATATAATTTTCTTGTAATTTTCAAATAATGTTTTTTATGATTGTCTACCGTTGTACTGATAAATATCTCCTGTAGGGTAAACTATATCTTGGCTGCAAGTATCAAGCTACGAAATATTTCGTTTTCTACAACTGATAGTGGTTGGTCATTAATTATGATGAAGTTTAGCAACTTCTCGGTAAACATTCGAGCTCCGGGGCTTCAGCGGTCTGTTATTCTCATTCAGTCCAGAGAAGGCAGTCTGATTTCCGTCAGCCGTGCTCAGTCTGTCCCTCCGACGACACGGACAGACTGAGCGTGGCTGACCGAAATCAGACTGCCTTTTCTGGACTGAACAAAAATAACAGACTGCCGAAGCCCCGGAGCTCGAATGTCCATCATAAAACTAACTTTACCGCGGTTTAATGTGGTGCTATGGCCCTGCAGACATTGCCTGTTGCTGTCTTGTTTTGTGGTGTTTCTAGTGTAAAATACTTCCACACAGCGGACATGTTTCGATGAAAAGTTTGTTAGCTGTTAGCCACAGTGCTGCTCACTCAGTCCTCACGTGCTGGCTGCAAACTATGAACTGGATTTCCTGAATGTGAGGCGGGTCTTATTACTCGAGATTCATGAGACACACCTCCGTTCAGGAAATCCATTCCATAGTTTGAAGCCATCTTGCATCATGGATCGGAAATATCGGCAGGTTGGATCAAAAAATCCGATACGTAAATTATGCTGGTATCGGAGGCCGATACCGATACTGGATCGGATCGGCCCCATCCCTTATCTGAATGTATGCTTTCTGACTTAAATACCAGCATCACACAGTTCCAACCATATAGATCTCCAATGTGAATGTCATGTTGTAAAGCGACGTAGCCTTACCAATAGTTGTGCAATACAGTGTTACCCTGGCAAAGTGAAAGCAAACTCTTGGTCCATAAAGCCGCTGCATAATGAGACAAACAGTCCTTGTAACCCTCAGAGAGTCCTTAGAACAGTTGAGTCTGAAAACACTAATGACTGAGTCCAACACAGATGGGCCTCGTCACCTTCATGTAGCACCAGTTGCTATCAGTGATTGTTGATGCTGTTTTTCAGAGGCCAGACACCTGCTGAATCTGACTTCCAAATCTTGGAAATCGCCCGTAAACTGGAAATGTACGGTGTCCGCTTCCACCCAGCAGCCGATCGCGAGGGCACCAAAATCAACCTGGCTGTGGCTCACATGGGGCTTCAGGTTTTTCAGGTAATCACTGCTTCAATATCAGCTCTGAATAACACACGGCTATTTAACAATGTTGCTAACAGCTATAATTATTTTTTATCATTTTTCCCGCAGGGAATCACAAAAATAAACACCTTTAACTGGTCCAAGATTTGCAAACTGAGCTTCAAGAGGAAACGATTCCTGATCAAACTCCACACAGAGGTTCATGTAAGTTTTCATCCAAACTTCTAGTTTTCTCCTCATACTTGACTGTAGTATTGTAGTACTCGAGACCGGTCTTGGTCTTGAGACTGGTCTCAAGACCACTTTCTGATGGTCTTGTCTCGGACTCGACTGCATTTGGTCTAGGTTTTAAATTGATCTTGGACATTGAGGACTCGGGATTTTATTTCAAGACCAGTCAAGACCGCATCTGTGGAAGCATCATTAAATTGCCAGAATATTGTCCAGTTTATTTGTCAACATCCTTGTTTTTATTGGATGCAAAACGTACTGATTCAAATCCAAGAGATAACGTGAGTCATTGCTAAATACATGTTTTTGTTACCGCTGTCACGCCCACCCCCTTTCAGTCGCATGCGGTTCTATACCAACAGAACAATACAGACAACAGAACGCAACATGGCAACCAGGGATGAAAGTAAGCCGGTACGGTCCGGTACTAAAATAGTCTGTGACGGTACGCAGTACCTGGAAGAGAGGGGAGCGTCTGTCTGTTGTAAAGTCGTCATTTAGAACCAGTCACGGCTGCAGGTTAGAATAGATTAGCTAACAATAAGCAGTCTAAAACACGACTTAATCAGTTAATAAATTGCTTTTTTTCCTCATTTCAAATTATTTCTGAACTGTTCGTGCTATGCTGGAGTCTCAGTTCTCCACCGCGGTGAAGTTAGTTGTTGGACGTTGGACATTCGAGCTCCATGGCTTCAGCGGTGTGTTCCTCTCATTCAGTCAGAAGCAGGCAGTCTGATTTCAGTCAGCTGCGTTCAGTCTGCCCCTCCTCTGAGACACAATGGTTCACTTAGGAACCATCAACAAATTACC
>NW_023624546.1:3267-3724 GCF_014905685.2 Nematolebias whitei | reverse complement strand
ACTTTGTTCTGAAATAAGAAGTCAACGTGTTCTCCAAACATCAGAGAGATGAAATTTTGTTCTGAAATAATCAGTCAATGTGTTCTCCAAACATCAGAGAATGAAACTTTGTTCTGAAATAAGAAGTCAACGTGTTCTCCAAACATCAGAGATGAAACTTTGTTCTGAAATAAGAAGTCAACGTGTTCTCCAAACATCAGAGATGAAACTTTGTTCTGAAATAAGAAGTCAACGTGTTCTCAAAACATCAGAGAGATGAAACTTTGTTCTGAAATAAGAAGTCAACACGTTCTCCAAACATCAGAGGGATGAAACTTTGTTCTGAAATAAGAAGTCAACGTGTTCTCCAAACATCAAAGTGATGAAACTTTGTTCTGAAATAAGATGTCAACGTGTTCTCCAAACATCAAAGAGATGAAACTTTGTTCTGAAATAAGAAGTCAACGTGTTCTCCAAA
>NW_023624546.1:1418-3257 GCF_014905685.2 Nematolebias whitei | reverse complement strand
AATGTGTTCTCCAAACATCAGAGAGATGAAACTTTGTTCTGAAATAAGATGTCCACGCGTTCTCCAAACATTAGAGCGATGAAACTTTGTTCTATAATAAGAAGTGAATGTGTTCTCCAAACATCAAAGTAGAAACTTTGTTCTGAAATAAGAAGTCAACGTGTTCTCCAAACATCAGAGAGATGAAACTTTGTTCTGAAATAAGAAGTCAACGTGTTCTCCAAACATCAGAGATGAAACTTTGTTCTGAAATAAGAAGTCCACATGTTCTCCAAACATCAGAGAGATGAAACTTTGTTCTGAAATAAGATGTCAACGTGTTCTCCAAACATCAGAGAAATGAAACTTTGTTCTGAAATATGAAGTCAACGTGTTCTCCAAACATCAGAGATCAGAAACAAATGGGAAACATTCCTGAAGGTAAAGTTTAAGAAGAAACTAAACAAACTTAAAGTTTGTTTAAACAGTCCAAAGAGATGAAGAAGATCTCTCTCCATTCAACATAGAGAGTCTTCACAGTTGTCACATACCAGAACCATCTGTAATCATTCAAATAAATGAAGCACATGAACTGATCTGTTTTCAAACATCATCATCAACGGGTCTAAATGAGGAGCCATTTAGGAGCTGGTTATTTTCAGTGAGCCGGAAGGAGTTGGAACATCTGTCACTAGAATGGTCCGGACCTTCTTTAATGATGGTTTGTCTCTCCCTGATGGTGAAGTTAAACACTGCTTGATGTCAGTTTTAGAGGACAGGAAGTCTTTTTAAATGATTCAAACACTTCTGTGTGCTGTAAACCACACTGATACCAAGAGGGATGTGTTCAACTATCCTGATGCGCAATAAGTACTGGGCAGCTATGTGATGCCCGGGTGTGACGAGGCTAAATGTTTTGGTGGCACGAAGCTCGTTAGCCTGTCAAATTTTTTTTTTTTTTTTTTTTAATCCATAAAAAAGCTGCAGCTTTGTATACAGGTCCTTCTCAAAAAATTAGCATATTGTGATAAAGGTCATTATTTTCCATAATGTAATGATAAAAATGAAACTTTCATATATTTCAGATTCATTGCACACCAACTGAAATATTTCAGGTCTTTAATTGTTTTAATACTGATGATTATGGCATACAGCTCATGAAAACCCAAAATGCCTGTCCCAAAAAATTAGCATATCATGAAAAGGTTCTCTAAATAAGCTATTAACCTAACCATCTGAATCAACGACGTAACTCTAAACACCTGCAAAAGATTCCTGAGGCTTTTAAAAACTCCCAGCCTTGTTCATTACTCAAAACCGCAATCATGAGTAAGACTGCCGACCTGACTGCTGTCCAGAAGGCCATCATTGACACCCTCAAGCAAGAGGGTAAGACACAGAAAGAAACTGCTGAAAGAATAGGCTGTTCCCAGAGTGCTGTATCAAGGCACCTCAGTGGGAAGTCTGTGGGAAGGGAAAAGTGTGGCAGAAAACGCTGCACAACGAGAAGAGGCGAACAGACCCTGAGGAGGATTGTGGAGAAGGGCCAATTCCAGACCTTGGGGGACCTGCGGAAGCAGTGGACTGAGTCTGGAGTAGAAACATCCAGAGCCACCGTGCACAGGCGTGTGCAGGAAATGGGCTACAGGTGCCGCATTCCCCCAGGTCAAGCCACTCTTGAACAAGAGACTGCGTCAGAAGCATCTCGCCTGGGACTGCTGCTGAGTGGTCCAAAGTTATGTTCTCTGATTACAGTAAATTTTGCATTTCCTTTGGAAATCAAGGTCCCAGAGTCTGGAGGAAGAGAGGAGACACAGAATTCACATTGCTTGAGGTCCAGTGTCAAGTTTCCACAGTCAC
>NW_023624546.1:0-1318 GCF_014905685.2 Nematolebias whitei | reverse complement strand
GGGGTGCCATGTCAGCTGCTGGTGTTGGTCCACTGTGTTTTATCAAGGGCAGGGTCAATGCAGCTAGCTATCAGGAGATTTTGGAGCACTTCATGCTTCCATCTGCTGAAAAGCTTTATGGAGATGAAGATTTCATTTTTCAGCACGACCTGGCACCTGCTCACAGTGCCAAAACCACTGGTAAATGGTTTACTGACCATGGTATTACTGTGCTCAATTGGCCTGCCAACTCTCCTGACCTGAACCCCATAGAGAACCTGTGGGATATTGTGAAGAGAAAGTTGAGAGACGCAAGACCCAACACTCTGGATGAGCTTAAGGCCGCTATCGAAGCATCCTGGGCCTCCATAACACCTCAGCAGTGCCACAGGCTGATTGCCTCCATGCCACGCCGCATTGAAGCAGTCATTCATGCAAAACGATTCCCGACCAAGTATTGAGTGCATAACTGAACATGATTATTTGAAGGTTGGCGTTTTTTGTATGAAAAACACTTGTCTTTCATTGGTGGGATGAAATATGCTAATTTTTTGGGACAGGCATTTTGGGTTTTCATGAGCTGTATGCCATAATCATCAGTATTAAAACAATTAAAGACCTGAAATATTTCAGTTGGTGTGCAATGAATCTAAAATATATGAAAGTTTCATTTTTATCATTACATTATGGAAAATAATGACCTTTATCACAATATGCTAATTTTTTGAAAAGGACCTGTAAGCCGCGGTGCCTGTGAGAAAAGTTGCAGCTTATAGTCCAGAAATTACAGTAGTTTGTTTTTCCAGCTGCAGCTTAAATGCTGTGTGTCTGTCAGATAGTCATAGAAAAGACCCAGCATTAATTTTACCAACAAGGAAGAAGATCAAAGCAAAAAGTAGTTAATTCTCATAAAACTTCAAGTTTGAAGATTTAAAGATCTTTCATCTTCTGTCCAAAGATTGTCTCCATGTTTAACTGAGACGGAGCAGAGAGCAACGTGACAGCCTGTTATCATGGAGGAACCAAGAATTAATAAATTAGAAAAAACTGTTTTAGTCTGCAGAGTGATTAGATCACTGTGATCAATGAAACTCCACAACCTCTGAGGAGAATCTGTTTTTATTGGAGGCAACGAGGTGCCGTCCTGCAGGCTGTGCTCAGCAACTCTGACCCAAAACTGTTCACATCACAGAATCTGATGTCAATCTGATTCACTGACACAAAACTGTTCACATCACATAATCTGATGTCACTCTGATTCACTGACACAAAACTGTTCAGATCACAAAATCTGATGTCAATCTGATTCACTGAAACAAAAACTGTTCACATCACATAA
>NW_023624545.1:0-3724 GCF_014905685.2 Nematolebias whitei | reverse complement strand
TATATATATATATATATATATATATATATATATATATATATATATAATTTATTTTTATGAACCCATTAGTGAGCCAGACTAAAGTCAACCACAGGCCAGTTTTGACCCGTGGGCCACCAGATGAATAGCCCTGTTCTAGCAGAACCAGGCTCACAATGGAAGTTGATGGGACAGGGAAGAGACATAATATATAGTATCTACTGGTCCGACGTCAGTTTCCATGACCTTGCATGTGATTGACTAATATAAAAGACTAAATTTAAATATTCTGTCTTGTTGTTCAGCACCTGTTCCACAGTGACTCATCTCTGGCCCCCGGCAGTTCAGAAGGCAGCCTGCAGAGCACTGTAGAAGATGGGCTCAGCTCTGGCGTCTCACCACTTCAAAATCTGGATCTCCCCGAATCTCTCTTCTGTCCTCTCCCCAGCCTTTCGCTGCACCCCCAGGGAAGGCCCACAGCCGACCAGGGTCCCTCTTTGCTTAAGAGGCATAGTTCTGCTGCTACACTCCAAGCCACTCACAGGCAACACAAGAGCCAGAGCAGCATTGGAGGTGAAAGCACCAACCATGGCTGCCTCCAGCAGGATTCCATAAAACCTTCAGATGAAGAGGTAGACATGGGGACATGCAGGGATATCTGCCACCAGACCCTCTTGTCAGCAACATTGAACAGTCTTTCCCTGACATCACTGTTCACACCAGACTCTGTGGTGGCCACACTGATGAAGAAATGTAACAGCACAGGCTCTTTGGATCAGTCCAGTGAATCTACGCGGAGCAGAAACAGTCGACACTTCCACGGCATCGATGCATGTGGTTTCTTGTCCAAACCATGGACAGCAGGAAGGGCAAGAGGTGCACAAGAAAACAATATGACAAGTTTCAGTGTGAAAAGCAGCAGTCAGTCCACACAGTTAAACTCCAGGAAAAAAAGATGAAACACCTGCTGCTCTTCTGTAGTTGAACTGTGAAGAAATGTGCATTTCTGGACCTTGAAGAGAACAGGGAACATGTCTTTACACATGTCCTGTGACACAGTTCCTAAACTCTTTTCCTCTTCTTGTCTGTTCTCTCTCTTTTCTTCTCAGATTTAGCTGCTTCAGATTAGTAATTTCTCCCCCAAAAAAGAAAAAAACAAACAAAAAAAGCAGCAGTTGCTCCAGAGTTTTTAGATCTTTTTTAGAAGGAACACATAAGTCATTGACAAGTCTTAGCTGTAATTAAAAGGGGATTAAGCCTTTTTGGTACAACCAAGATTCAGCATTGAAAGATGTGTCAATTCTTGACTTTCTATTTGACGAATAGTTACAGAACAGTCATGGACTTGAAAAAAATACAACTTTAAAACAAACCAGTCATCGAACAACATTACTGATGTAACATTTGTTGAAATACAACTTCTCTGACCTTATGTGCCCTCAGCCTTCTTGCAAAAACAAATACATGAACATGACTTCGTGAACATGACTGATGGAGAACTCTGAAGATATTTTTTGAAGGTGAGATTAAAAATGTTCAGGTATGTTTCTTTTCGTTGCCATTTTTATATATATAGTAACAAGTAGCATCCCCTTTTCACTTGCTAGCAGGTTTGGTAGGGTCAAAAGTTTTAGAATATGCATTTTTATTTATTTATTTATTTTCTAGACACATCTGTCTCCATTCGTGATAGCAAGAAAAAGAGGAACACAGATGGACCAGGAGTTTAAAAAGTCTAAAAAAATGAACAAATGAACTCTGATAAAACAAAGAATATGTGACTGCTGCTGAGTAGGAGTAAGTAGTTGGTGAAAGCATCGGCCACTTTTAAAGATGGCTGTTTTTACTTCCCACTTATGAAGGGCTAAAGTGCAGACCTGGGCTAAATAGCATACCAATAAGAGGTAGTGCATCATAGATGTCCCAAAGAGCAAGCAGACAAATAAAATGTGGGCTTAATTGATGTAATAATAATAATAATAATATTAATAAGAGTACAGCAAATACATTTTCACAATACTTTTACTGATGATTACACGCTACAAAATGAGTTTCACCTTCAGATCTGACATGCTATGTAGCACAAATAAGTAAAACAATTTGAGTGTTTCTAGTTTGACCAATGAGTCTATTGATATTTTTTTATTATTCTGACTTTAAACCAGCACTTTGAGTTTAGTTAAAACAATTTAAATGTCAGTTGTACTGCTGCTGTCTCTGCTACAGGGCTTTATTTATGTACTCTGTGACAAAGCTAATTACAAGGTTGATAACTTGCCAGGATGTTAGCACGTAAGCGTCCCGTCTTTTGTCTGAATGTCACCAAAAAGAAGACGCTATAGTATCAACAAGCCAAAAATACTAAACTATATTAAAATATGTAGCTTTTATTTGAAAAATGTTTATGTTGTTCAGCCTTATTTCATACATAATATTTGTTTCCTCGAAAAAAAAACAATCACAGTTATAAGCCTTTCGGACAAGAAACTGTGCCATCGCTGCCATTTTTTAGTTTGTTTGCTTGTTTTTGTTTTTGTTTTTTTTGGAGGAGTGTGCTGTTTCTTTGTTTTTGTTGTTGTTTTTGTTTGTTTGTTTTTAAGAAGGGGGTTACTTTGCAAGCTGTTGTGCATGCTTCTTCTCACTAGGTGTGGGTCCCACAGCTCATGACTAACCAGAGTGATGTATTCTTTATATTAGTGTGAAAAACAGGAAGGAGAGCAAAAGGGTTTGTTCTGTTAGAAAACAAATATTGTCTTTGTTGTAACAGTCATCATCTAATAATAGATTTACAGTAGTCCCTCATTTATTGTGGGGGATTCGTACCCTGAAGCCCGATTTCCGATCCATGATGCTTGTTGGCTTCAAACTATGGAATGGATTTCCGGAATGGAGGCGTGTTTCATGAACCCAGAGTAATAAGACCCGCCTCACATTCAGGAACTCCAGTTCATAGTTTGCAGCCAGCTACAACGTGAGGACTGAGTTAGCAGCACTGTGGCTAACAGCTAATCAACTTTTCATCTAAACATGTCTGCTGTGTGGAAATATTTTACACTAGAAACACTGCAAAGTAAGACAGCAACGTGCAATGTCTGCAGAGCCATAGCACCACATTAAACCGCGGTAAAGTTAGTTTTACGATGGACATTCGAGCTCTGTGGCTTCAGCAGTCTGCTCCTCTAGCTGAACCCGTAACAGGCAACCACCTGGCCAGCCGAGTCCAGTCTGCCCATCTCCGAGGATAGGCAGACTGAACGCAGCTGACCAAAATCAGACTGCCTGCTGCGGATTGAACAAGAAGAAGACATGGCTGAAGACACGGAGCTCAAATGTTTACCGAGAAGTTGCTAAACTTCATCATAATTAATGACCAACTACTATCAGTTGTAGAAAACGAAGGATTTCACAGCTTGATACTTGCAGCCAAGATATAGTTTACCCTCCAGTAGATATTTATCAGTACAACAGTAGACAATCATAAAAAAACATGATTTGAAAATTACAAAAAAATTATATATATTAAAAAAAACAGCTACGTTATAAAGCGATGTAAAATACTATAAACAGGAACATGTCTGTGTTGGTTTTTGCCACAAATTTAGCAGATGTTTAAAGCCATTTTTTGTTATTCATTTATTCATTAATTTAAAAGAAACAAAATTAAAAAAAAAAAATCATCGAAAACAAAACATTGAATGAAAAGAGTGCAGAAAGAAGAAAACAATTCTTATATCTCCCCCTTATT
>NW_023624544.1:0-3724 GCF_014905685.2 Nematolebias whitei | reverse complement strand
TATATAATCAGCATATCAGTATATACAAATACCTATACTGTAACCTGGAACACCTTGCAAAAAGATCTGAAGTTGTCGATTGACCTCTATAAGTGATTTTAAACAACTGTTAAGTTCAATGCAAAATACATGTTCCTGTTTTTAGTATTTTACACAGTTATATAATGTAGCATATTTTTCATTTTGTTTCATTTTATATGCTTTTTTATCAATGTTTATTGTTGTCTGTACCTCATCTGTGTCTTTTGTTTAAAACAGGTCTCTCTTGTAAATGAGTCCTTGTGACTCAATGAGACTAAGCTGTAGAAATAAAGGTAGAAAGAATGAATGAACATAGACATATATACAGTATGTGTGTATATAAATGCATGTATATTTAAACTGTCTCCCTATCTTTTAAGGAAAGGTAGTTTCCTCAATTATTTGGATGGCCGAAGGCTAATCTGTGGTGACCAAGGGCCACCCCCTGGCTCTGCCATTGTGCCTGGTCATGGATAAAATTGCTCCTTCCACTCACCAGAATATGTCCCTCTGCGCTGCCTCGGACAAGCAAAAAATAAAAAATAAAACTCTACTGTTATGAAAAGTTTAACTCCTACCCACTTGAATATGGCACAGCAACATTAAGATTTACTTGCATTTCTCATTCAATTCCAGTCCAGAAAAACACTCATCCTGAGAATGACAAAACATTCACTATTCAAACCCCTCAGCGATGGGGGACATTGGCATACTGCATGTTTTGACATGTGAGGGCAATTAGAACGGCTGCCTAAAGGCCATCTCATGCTGTGCATTTCAAAAACTGTAAAGATCTTGTACATGTCACACTGTGCAAGCTGGATATAATAAAATCCTGACAGTATCCTGTGTCACACTGTACATTGTAGATTTAATAAATGCCAGACTAGGATTTCTTGCCTCAGCAGCACCGCATCATAAAGATTAAGAAGAAACACCAGTGAAACAATAAATGGAAATTAAAGAGCTAGCATTCCTTGAAAAAACACATATCACCCTTTAATGCCAAAAGTTTAGTGTATCATCTATCTTGAATAGTGTTGACTTCAAAATCTAAAGTGTTTTAGATAAACATCCAATGACCACTGACTGAGAGTTTCATTATGTCCTGTGGCTCATGAGATACTTTGCTAAGAGAGTTTACTCCAACAGTTAATGCAAAAGATTAAGCAAAAAATATTGCACAACATGACCAGCCAGTCAAAGCAGATGGTCGCTTGTCCTGAGCCTGGTTCTGCCAAAGGTTTCTTCCTCATGAGGGAGTTTTTCCTTTCCACTCTTGCCCTCATGCTTGGTCAAGATGAGAGTTCTGCAATGGAGTTAAATTCAAAGCACTCTGCTCCTTAGACAGTTTTAACTTACTTTTTTATATATATATATGAATGTTTCTGTTCGGTGCCCTGAGATGACTTCTGTTGTGACTTGGCATTATATAAATAAACTGAATTGAATTGTGTAGAACTCCAAGTGCATATTGGGGATGATATTCAGTTACTACCACAACAAAATTTAGCCCAGTATCTGTAAAATTTGATGTTGTAGCCATTTTTTTGTTTTTAAGGTTATTTGGTTATGGTGGCCATCTTGAATTGGGTTAAGTCCAAAAGGTAATCAGCTGTGCAGAAGTTGGAATCACCATTTTTTTTATGTCCTGGCTACTCCTAGATGGTATGCAACAAAATTGGCCCCCTTTCCCAAATTTGAGAGGTCTTTAACAAAAAATGTCATCCCGGATGAGCCCCCAATTGTATTCTGTTAAGAGTAGCACACATAGATCTGCATCTAACCTGCACAACATATCTGCATACAACAGCAGTCGTAACAGTCAAACAAATTATTTAGCTACCTACCTACACTTACAATCATACCCACCTCAGCTTGCTTTGAACCCACTTGGGCAGCTGACCCCACATTCATCACTTAATCGGCTGGAGAAATGATGGCAGACAGATTTGGACCAGGTTGTTATTAGTTATGTTTATCATGAGCTTGCCTTTTTTAGTCATGGACATTTCTCTGAAATATTTTCTATTAGAGGGGAGCTCCCTTGTCGGTGTCAATACAGCTCTAGCACTGGAGACTGGTTGCAGAAGCCAAAGACCAAATTCAAGTGGGTTTGAGAGCAGTTTGAGAGGCTCACAACACATTGTTGCATACATTTATAAACAGAATCAAAACTCAAGCAACAGGACAGCACACCTCTTTGACCCGCAAGGAAAATGAGAGCCACTTCGAAGATAGTGAGACATTCTGGATACTTCTTTATGCAAGCTGATCGCCAAATAACCACTTCTTAAATCTGCCGATGGTGAGCCTGTCACACACAGACAATTAAAAAATCTATGATTCTTTCATAACAACAAAAAAGGGGGGCTTTGACAGCCAAAAGCTGCACATCATGAACCTGGCTTAACATATTCTGAAAGGTCTCGGCACATTTGAGTGTTAAAGGCAACAGATGATGATTGTTCACTTTCTGCACATCAGTCAACCTTCACCTGTAGCTCCAAACCCCAGCCCTTCGCCTTAAGTTAACCAGGCAGCATGTGGGGGTAATTTGCAAGCAGTCGATGTTGATTAGCTGGGTTATGACACTCTGCGACCTTGGCGGCAGTTAAACACACAGACACATTCTTTAATTAGCCTTGTGGCGTAAAGCTATCAGGCTTTACAGGACTATGAGAGAGAGTTATGAGAAAAGTTCATGGGGCTTTACTCACAACATCCCACACTCACACACAAACAAGTAGTTATCTATTGTATCATACGCTGAAAAATCCAAGTCCTCGTATTAAAAAAAAAAAGAAAAGCAAACTTCACCAAAACTCCACAATCAGCTAATGACGTGAATAGCTCACAGAGCTCACAATGTTCTTTTATTACGAGTTTCACAGCTCCCCGCCGTCCTGCTCTTATCCCCTATGTGAATGAAATATGAACTCATAACAGTAAAATTGTTCTTTGGGAACTTTGTTTTTTCAGGGATACTGTTGCTGGGAGGGTGGAGTAATTCAATCTGCCAGTCAGAGCAGCAGTATGAAACAACAAGAACACATGGCTAGGCACAACCTGATACCACAGCTTCATTTCATTACAGCCCTTTGTTAATAATGGCAGCTACGATATAAGCTTTTTCAGTTGAGCTTTTTGGAGGTTAACAATCCAAACAATTTAAACTAAGCAAAATCAAACAATGAAATGACTGATCTCCTTTTTTCATTTCTCAGATCTATTATTACATTAGCTAAAATACTTCATTTACGCTACTTGCAGCCTGATTGTGGTACAAACAAAATAATCAGTGCCATTTAACTAAAATGAATTACTGTGAATTCACTTTAATTATTTAACTGTAGGACTGTATTTAGGTCCAGCAGTGCTTTCACCAAATTGTATTGATGTTGAGAGCACGCTAACGTGCTACCAAATCCAGATTAGCCTTTCTGCCATTCATGACAGAGCCTGAGGCAGCCTCACCACTGTCAAATGATTCAGGTTAAGTGCTTCAGAACAATGATGATTTTACAACGTGACTGTGGTTGTATGGGGCGGTGGGGGTGGGGAGGGGGATCATACATTTGACCAAATAATTAGTCAAAAAAGATACTAACAAATTCAAATGATACCCTCATTGTGGATATTTATATGGTGTCCCCCATATATTAAATAAATAAATAAATAAATAAATAAATATATATTCATA
>NW_023624543.1:0-3724 GCF_014905685.2 Nematolebias whitei | reverse complement strand
AAGAACCCGTTTAATTTATGAATATATCATGCATATGTTCATCTACATACTGGTGGCCCGTATACGTTCATAAATGGACTGTGTATGCGTGTAAAGTTGATATCATGTTGGCATAAAAAATTGCAGATTATGCTGTGAAAAATTGCAGATTATGCTGTGAAAAATTGCAGATTATGCTGTGAAAAAGTGCAGGGTTTGCTGTGATGGAACGCAGCGCAGCTGGGACGCTTGGAGTAAACGCAGCGTGTTGAGCTGAAACAGAAATGTTAGCAGCTACTGGTGCTTTGAAAGCTGAAAATTGTGAGTCATCATGTCTGTTTGAAAGCTGAAATTGTACATCTGTGGTGTGTGACGAGTTTGCTGAGCTGTGGAAACGCTTTATTCTGTTTAAACTGTGTTCCAGACGCTGTTCTGGTCCGGTTCGGTTTCTGAAAAGTTCGACCGGGTTGTTTTAAATGGTGGGAAAGACGTTTTTAATGCCGGGGCGCCGACTCCGTGCAGCTCAGAGCTTGATTCGTGACATTTGTAGCAGAAAATGGTGCATTTTGACAGTTTAAAAGACGAAAAGTTGACAGACTTTTTCAGGCTAAAGGCTACATGCTAGTGGGAAAAACGTTCTGTGATTGGTTGAAAACGACCGTGTGTAACGTTTTGATTGGCTGACAGACGTGTCAGGTCGTAAAGCCCACCCCCATGCTGCTCTGTCATTGGTGGATTCAGTCACGTGACCCGGAAATGAAGCTCGTCTTCTTAGGGATTTAAAATCTGCTTTTTAAAAGTTGAAAAACGCTTTAAAGTTGATTCTGATACGTTGCTCCGTGTCTTTGAAGCTCTAATCGCTGGAGTTTTGCCAAGTTTGAGTTTAAAATCCGTCATTAAATGATGTGTTTGAACAACGCTAGCGATGCTAATTTGAAGCTAACAGCTAACGACCGGATGAGTGACGTGTCACGTCACTTCCTCCATGTCAGATGGTAAAGCTTGGTTGCAACCGAAGCCCTTTGCTGTGCTTAAAATCACTAAATGAAGCTGCCACAAGTCCCCAAAAAAACTCGTGTTCATGCAAAAAGTCGTGCTTGTTGAAACAACGCCACGTTTAGCTTTAAATCCGTTCAGAAATGTTGATTTTACCGAGTTTTAGCCGAAGCTAATTTTAAGCTAAGCGGCTAACAACAGGATGTCAACAGAACGTCACAGGAAGTCGTCATAGACTCCTGCTGGTAGAACGCTAAACACTGCCCCCTCCTGTGGGAACTTGGTATCACAGTTTCACTTCAGTTTTAGGTTATTTTGGTGAAATTAAACGTATTTATTTCTGTAAGACGAACTTTGAGTTAACAACGTTCCTCGAGCTGATTTATACTGTTATGTTATCTTACCATTAAAAGTCAGTAAAGTATTTATGCCCAGAGAGGCGTTTACTACGACATTTTTCATTCACTGATAAATCCTCAAGCAGGTGCAAAATGAAAAAATGAGAACTTTTGGTAGACACAGTCACAGATAATCACAGAGCTGATCAGTTTACTCATTTGCTGGAAAGATAATACACGTTTAATTGCTAGATCACTAAATAAGAGTAAATATATCAGAAAAAAGAGAGACTTTTCTGATCTTATTTTACCACCTAAAACAATTACATCTTCCTATTTAATTTTAAATAGAAGATATTGGCAGGAGAACAGGAGTAATAACAGTTTTTCTGAAGAAAGACTGATTAATCCTGACACATCATCAATTTTTCTTTTTCTGTTCACCACCTGGTTCTATGAGTAACTGTTAAAGTAGCGAGTTTCTGGAAGTAAACGGTTTAAAAAGCGTTTTTAAACTGATGTGCTGTGAGACTTATTAGAAAATTGCAGGTTTATAAAAATTCAGTGCTTTAGAGTAAAATACACTGAGAAGCTTGGTAATCTAGTATCTGTTAAGAAATAAGCACATAAAAAGTAACACTGCATAGAAGCATTTACTTAAATATTCATGAATTGGGGTAAAACCTGGACAGGTGCCCACATTTGAATAAGTTGATTATAACAGTACTTTTGTGTAAACCCAAAGCTTAAAATAGTGTGAAAACTCAATGACATTTGAATACATATATTTACCTGTAAAATATCTGAAGCTTGCAATTGTTTTACCCAGAAAAAGTGCTACACAGTGAATGAACATGACAGGTGTGGTAGAAAAAGATTTTGATCCTTATGGGATGAAGGGCTGTTTAGAATATGCGTTAGCACTGCTAACAGCATCCTTACATCCATATGGCAAACAGGCGGACAGCATGAACCCAAAAGAGTTAGTGGACAATCTGATGGAGGTTGCAGAGAGTGTGACCTCTACAGAAGTTACAATGTCAAGCTATGAAAAGCTGGCTAAAATTGCAATTTTGCTGAAAGAATCATTCTATACAGTTGTTGAGAAAGCTGATTACCTTGCAATAAGGTTAGACAGTGAAAAAGAGGTGGTTCAGAAAATTGAAGAACACTTCCTTCAATTTGAGAGCGAACACGAGGTCCTCATGACAAAACATTATGAACAGATGTTTCAATTACAGCAAAATGCAAATGCAGAAATTGATGCGCTGAATAGCAAAATACAGTTACTTAATGCATCACTATCTGAAGCCAGGGATGCTAGAGAGCTGTTGTCCAGTGAATACTTTGCATTAAGACGGGATCACGACGAGAAAATGTCACCAGTTTCCCGCTGCAAAGGTGAAATAGATGTGCTTAAAACACAACTTGAGGAATGCACACTGGTAAAAGCGGGATTACTCCAACAATGTCTGCTTTTACAAAGTGAATGTCGGACATCTCAGGAACGCCTGAAGGTTTGTGAGGAGAAACTGGCCGCAGCAACAAATAAAAGTTCTGACGTGGGGCGAGTTTGTCTGGAACTCAGAGAAGACCGTGGACAGAGTCCAGGTCACCCACAAACACCTCAGAAAGATGTTGTTGCACCTCCACATGTGTGGAGAGAAAAACCTCCAAAAGTCTATTACACACCTCTTGCTTTTAAGCCCATCCAACCACCCTCACTTAAAGTGGTAGGAACAGACCTGAACAGGTCTCCTCCACCAAACATGCAACAGTGTGCTGTGAATGTGTTCGAGGCATGTTCTCATGCTAAGACGCCCATAGAAGTGTTTCCTGGTATAAAGGTTAAACCCCACTCCCTAGAAATGGAAGGAAGGCGTACGTCGCCACCTCCTCCTAAAACAGGCGAGAAAAAGCAGTATTTTCAAACTAACATACCACGTAATGAAGGTGCACGCTGGGACAAAAAGGCTCCTCTTTCAGAGGATGGACGTGATTATCGTAAATGGGATATGCGTAGGACGCAAGGATATGGGATCCAAGAGGACCCATATTATCAGGGGAAATCCGAAGAGGAACCCCCAAAAGATGTACCTAACCCTCTCCCACCTCGGACGAAACGAACCGAGGCGATAAGATCACAAAGGTCCCAGGAACAAGGCCCTACACCTCTGAGCTCGGAGGAGACAGAGAAACTACAAAGGTTTGTAGAAACTTTGAAAAACGCTGAAATGGGAATCCAACCGGGAGCACAATGTAGTGATCTGATCGCTACTAAATCTGAAGACGCGAATGACAACATTACAGATGTCGGTGAAACACACCAAGACATTGCTGTCGTTGCCTCCAACAACCCCTCATCGGACGAAGGGGGGGTAAACTCACACACAAACGATGATGAGTCATCA
>NW_023624542.1:0-3725 GCF_014905685.2 Nematolebias whitei | reverse complement strand
ACATGGCTAATTTTAGCAAGCTGTACAATTTTGATTGACCACACGGCGGTGGTTGAAAACTTTACACAGACATTTCTAAAATATCTGGAATGATTTCTACCTGATAGAAGAATTTTAAAGATGGAAAGATGAAGTTTAGAGGGAGAAAAAGATGGGTGAGGGTTTTTTTTTTTTTTTTTTTTAAACTTTATTTATCAATTGTCACAGCATATTCTTTACAGCATTTAAGTTTTATACAGTGCTGCCCATTTTAACAAATAAAACCCTTACATGAAACAAACACACAACAAAACAAAAAAAAAAAAAAAAAAAAAAATATATATATATATACAAATGAAAATACAAAAATCTGTTCACTTTACAGCTAACCAAAAGTATCAGTAATTTAGTTACGATGGGGTACTCATCCTAAATGTTTCCATGTATTGTAAGAAAGGCTGCCATGCCTTGACAAACTTAGCAGTTGAACCTGCCAATGTACATCTCATCTTTTCTAAATGTAAAAACCTCATGAGCTCTACAAGCCACTGCTCATGTGTAGGAGGGGCCTCCTGTTTCCACCTCAGAAGTACCAAACGTCTCGCAATCAACGTAGCAAAAGCTACTGTATTTGAATTATTCTTGGAAAGTAAAGTATTTGGAGGTATGACTCCAAAAATTGCAGTTAAAGCAGGAGAGCAAAATTTAACATTGTATATTTCTGAGAGTGTATTGAATATAGATGTCCAATAGATATTAAAATGTGAACACGCCCAGAAAGTGTGAAAAAGGGAACCAACGTCTGACCTGCATCGGTTACACAAGGGATCCGTCCCTGGACAAAACTTAGCTAGCTTTTCTTTAGAGATATGCAACCGGTGCAGGACTTTGAACTGAAGGAGCCCGTGCCTAGCGCATATAGAAGAGGAGTGTACCCTGTGGAGAATAGCCTGCCAGAGCTCATCCGTTAATGTAATTGTAAGATCTTTCTCCCAATGTGATTTAATAATGGAGAGAGAAGGAGATTGTAGATCTAGCAGTATAGTATAAATCTCTTTAATTACCCCCCTTTTATGAACATTTATATCTGTGATTTTATCCAGAGTCGTTTCCTCAGGTAATATAGGAAATGAGGGATATCCATTCTTCACAAAATGCCGCAGTTGCAAATAGCGGAAAAAATGTGTACGCGGGATATTAAACTGTTCTATGAGTTGTGTAAATGATGCAAATATCCCATCAATGAAGAGGTGTTTTACTTTACTTAATCCATTTTTTTTCCAAATTTTAAAGGCAGAATCAGACAAAGAAGCTGGGAACATATGATTTGAGCAGATGGGAGTTTTAATTGACATAAGATGTAGCCCAAATCTTTTCCTACACTGTACCCAGATCCTCAAGGAGTTATATAACACAGGATTGCATTTATAGGTAGATATTTCTAAAGGGAGAGCGGAGGTCAGCAAGGCAGGTAGGCTAGTCTGGCCACAATTAGACGACTCAAAGTGAACCCAAGAAGGGGTTTCTGTAGAAAAGTCACTAATCCAATATAGCATATTTCGTATATTAGCTGCCCAGTAATAAGACTGGAAATTTGGCAAAGCCAATCCACCCATAGGTCGAGGTCTCTGCATAAAATCTTTACGTATCCTGGGGGGCTTACCATTCCAAATACAAGTAGAAATAAGTTTATCAAGTGTCATAAAGTATTTCTTTGGGATATAACACGGAATGCATTGGAATAAATAAAGGAACTTGGGCAATATGTTCATTTTTATAGAATTGACACGGCCTATTAATGATAGTGGCAAATTATTCCACCTTTGAAGATCTAATTTAGTCTTTTCAAGAAGTGGTATAAAGTTCTTTTTAAAGAGATCTTTATAATTGCGAGTAACTTTGACCCCCAGGTAAGTCACGTAGTCTGATTTGACTTTAAAAGGAAAGTTCATAAATGAGATCTTCCTGGCTTTAGAATTTATACTAAGTAATTCACTTTTATGCAAATTTAATTTGTAACCCGAAATAGTGCCGAATTGTTTAAATATAGCAAGAGCATGGGGAAGAGAGCACAAAGGGTCGGAGATATATAGCAGGAGGTCATCAGCATATAAAGATATCTTGTGCTCCTGATCAGCTCTGCAGATACCCTTAACATTATTCTCTGCTCGCAACTTAATTGCCAACGGTTCAATTGCTAACGCAAATAAAAGAGGGGACAGAGGACACCCCTGTCTTGTCCCGCGGTGGAGTGGGAAGTAACAGGAATATAATGAATTTGTTCGAACACATGCCATAGGCGAGGAGTAAAGTACCTGAACCCAAGAAATGAATTTAGGGCCAAATCCGAATTTATTTAATATGTAAAACAGATAGTCCCACTCCACCCGGTCAAAAGCCTTCTCAGCGTCCAGTGATAAGGCGACTTCAGGGGCTGCAGTTGACTCCATGTGTAATATGTTAAAAAATCTACGCAAGTTAAAAAAGCCATGCCTTCCCTTTACAAATTCTGTTTGATCAGAAGAAATAATATGAGGTAAACATCGTTCTAGTCTGAGAGCCAGGATTTTAGATAATATTTTTAGATCCACATTTAACAGCGAAATTGGACGATATGATGAACATTCAAGTGGATCCTTATTTGGCTTCAATAACAAAGAAATAGTAGCTTGACGAAGCGTTGGGGGAAGACACTGCCAGTTAAATGACTCAATAAACATATCTCGTAACAATGGAGACAAACTATCTTTAAAGGTCTTGAAAAATTCAACTGGGTAGCCATCTGGTCCCGGGGACTTTGCATTCTGCATTGAGTTAATTGCCAATTTAATTTCTTCTGCAGTGATCTGTTCTTCTAATTGATCCCTAAATGTAGAATCTAAAGTTGGAATTTCCATCTTTTCAAAAAATTTATCAAACATTCCAGGCATTCTTAAAGATTCTGATTCATAAAGGTTAGAGTAAAACCTTTTAAAACTCTCATTTATTTTCCGTGGATCTGCAGTGATCTGTCCAGATTGGGTTTTAATCTCAGTAATTAATCGTGCAGCTTCAGATCTACGGAGCTGATGTGCCAAAATCCTAGACGCTTTCTCCCCATGCTCATACCACATTCCTCTAGATTTAAGAATCACACGTTCAGACTGCTCAGTGGTAATTAAATTAAACTCAGTTTGCAAAGTTAGTCTTTGTTTATACAAATCTGGAGATGGAGTTGTAGAGTGCTGTTTATCTAGTTGTGAAATCAGATCTGTCAGTTCAGTTAAACGTTTTACCTTTTGTTTCTTAGTGTGTGAGCAGTAGGATATAATGTGACCGCGTAAAAAAGCTTTCAAGCTCTCCCAAATTGTACCGAAAGCTATACCAGGTGAAATGTTAATTTTTAAGAAAAAATCAATTTGTTCAGAAATATATTGTACAAATTCTTTATCTGACAAAAGAAGAGGATTGAGTCGCCAAGAATACACAGAATGTTTGTCTGGAAAACTAAGTTCCAAAATAAGCGGGCTATGATCAGATATAACTATACTATCATATCTACAAGTTTTAATATTAGGAAGTAGTTTTTTATCTACAAAAAAATAATCTATACGTGAATATGTTTGATGAACTGCAGAAAAAAAGGAATATTGTCGGGTATATGGGTATAAATATCGCCACACATCCACAGCACCATAATTCTGTAAAAACGACTGTAGAACACATTTACATTAATTGGCAAAATATGGAAAATAACAACATGGCTA
>NW_023624541.1:0-3725 GCF_014905685.2 Nematolebias whitei | reverse complement strand
CCCACACTCTCAGTCTTTAAGTCTCGCTTGAAGACCCACTTCTATTCGCTTGCCTTTAACACGGTGTGATTTGTTTTGGTCCGGTCTGTTCTCTACTCTGTTGGCCATTTTAGTTAGCTTCTGCTGCTATTTGTATATGTATTTCTATTTTATGTTTTCCTGTCTGCTGTGCATGTTTGGTTCTTTTGTACAGCACTTTGGTTGGCCTTGTTGCTGTTTTAAGTGCTATATAAATAAATTGGTATGGTATGGTATGGTATTATTAGTGTTTTTACATCAAGAATCAATTTAGATTCAATTCTGTAAGACCCATGACATTTCATTGTTTCACTTCAATTAGTTTTTGCTGTCTAGATAAAGAACCATTAAGAGGGAGGAGTGGGATCTCTCCAAAACTTTTCAACTTCCATGTTTCCCTGAAAACGGTCCTCAGAGGGATGGTGAAACCCTGACGACTCTCAGGTTCAAGCAGATGCTTCTTCCATTGTTAGGCAGGATTCACAGGTTTCAGGTTTTCCAGCTCACACTTTTTATTCTTTGTATGTACATCTACAAATGATCAAGTTTCTGAGTCAACCCAGTTCAAGATGGCTGCCACAGCCACCTGAGCTTAGAAACAACAAGTTGTGTATAATTCATCAAAACAGGCCTCATCAACAGCCCTATTCTTTTCCTCCATAAAATAAGTTGTATTCTGACGTGTTTTTGTGTTTTAAAAACTGTTTCTCTATTATCTGCTGTCTTTGCATGAATTCTGAAAATGTACTTTTGAAGTTTTAGTACAGATTAGACACTGATCACTGCAATCAGCTGCAGCTAGTAGAGTTCAAATGTTCAAAAGTTAGTTTCTAATTCATCAACTAGTTGAAGTCATAATTATTCAAGCAGCTAAAAAGTCTTGAAATCATTGGAAGTCATTAATTATTGACTGACTTCAGGTCAGTTTAGATCATTAGTTAGACCCAATATATTTTCCTTATAATAATAATATCCTATATATTTTTGATCAGAATCAAATGGATCAAAGTGATCAAAGGAGTGAAATCCATCCAGATCCAGTGAGAATCTATTAAAAGAAGAGATCAAAGGCATGGTGTGATAAACAATCAGACACAGCAGCAGGAAGGAAGGAAGGGTTCTGATAGAAAACAGCTGAGTTGCTCCAAAAGCTGCTGGACTTCAGCACCAACTCTTGTTCCACTTGAACTGCTCACAGTCCCAACTTCTCCCAGACGTCTGCTGGAACCATGTGGGCTTCTTGTGAGCCAGATGTTGAGGAGTTCAAAGGAACATCTTCCTGGACGTCTTCCTCCCTGACCTCTGACCTCTTCTTGGTGTTGTGAGGGGTGTTAGTGGAATGTTTGGAGCTGAGATATGGAGCAGGTTCTGTGAACAGAACTCACCAGAACCAAGGTTTGGGAGTGTGCAGCCAGATGTTTGTGTGCTGAACATGTGCAGAAACAGGAGCCATGTTTTCTTTCTCCTGTCTGCTCTAATGCAGTCCACTTCAAGGTTCTAATAGAAAACACATTCTGACAGCAGGTGGAACGTTTCCACTGAACATCTGCTGCTTTTTCTATCATCTCTACTGACTTGTTGAAGCAATGATCCTGGAGGTGATTGATCCCTGCAGAGTGATCACATGACAGCAGCAAGAATCCACTGAAGAGGCTGCAAATAGAGCAACAAGAGTGAAGCAGAGAACAGGCTGAACATGAAGAAGTGGACAGAGAAATGATGAAATGAAGCATTTAGTGTTTCCATTTGAACAGAGCAGCTGGAGCTGAAGCTTTTGATTCAGAGCAACACAACAGCTCTGCTTTCAAACCTCCACACACTTTCTGACGTCCACTCTGTCCACAGTGTTGGACGTGTCTCCGTCCACTTGTGTTTGTTCTGGACGGCCCACTGGAGCAGGATCAGAGGCTTTCTGCTACTAAGGCAACACTTTACACACACGAGGCTCTGAATGTTAGAAACCCTCTGACTAGAATACAGTTCTTCTGTGTGAGCTTTGAGCTCAAACTCTGAATTTAATTCAAACTGGAGACCAGTCCACCTCCCAGCAGCACCACTGTTGGACTGGATTCTACAGGTGGACCTAAGAAACTGGACCTTCAAATGCCTGTGACGTGCACGAGCACAAAAAGAGGAAGAACATGTTCATATTGAATAAATTCTGCATAATATCCATGAATTAGTTCCATGGCATGGCCGGAGTGAAACAGGAAGTGACAACAAAGAGGAAGAAGTGTTTAAAAATCTTTGTTCCTACAAGATGTGACTCTTCTTCATCTTTCTTTAATAGTGACTGTGAATAATGTGAAGAAACATCAGATTGTGTGCTCCTGTGTGTGTTAGCTGTTGTAGCAATGATGTGTTTCCATGCAGGCGTTGTCATCTCTCCGTTACTGCACATGCAAATATCTCCACAACTGTTCATGTGAGCTGCGTGAATTTATTCTGCCATACATCAGTAATGTTCTCTTTCCATGAACGCTTTTGTGTTGATCATGAAAACTGGATGTGACAGGAACTTGAAGAGAATTGATCCTGTTTCCATTAGAAAGACTCTCAGACACAGAAGCCCACAAGCAGAAACAAAACATGATGTAATGTGTCTTCATGTCAAACTGACTGAAATGTGATCAAACTATTGATTTATTCATGAAGCTTTATTTAAGCAGGCAAACCCCGTTGAGAGCACAGATCTCTCTGCATGGTCCTCCTGGGCCTGAAGGCAGCCTAACATGCATGTTTTTACACTGTGGGAGGAAACCGGAGTACCCGGGGAAAAGCCACGCAAACACGAGGAGAACATACAAAGTGCAGAGAGAAAGAGCCCCGGTCCAACCCGGGGATTGAAGCCACTGAAGCAGCTGATCCAGAGCTTTGAATGTGACGTCTATTTATGACTGAGAATCATTCTAGAGCTTATAAAAGTGTTCAAGCATCAACCAGTGGTTGTAGATTTGTTCCTTTAGGAAAGCTTTTACAAATCAAACTGTAATGATCATTTTATAAATGTTTGGGATCATGAGCTGCACAAATCTAGTGAAATGTTTAGTTTCTTATTGACACATGTTCTTTACTACAACAGGCAGATCCAGAACTTGTTCCTGTCACGTCACCTTTGACTTTGATTTCCAGTCCAACCATTAGAGTCTTATAAACTGGTTGAACGAACAGTCATTGATCAGATATTTGTTGCTGTGAAAAGAACTCAAGTGTATTTTGACTGAAGACAACAAAGTTCACCATGAAGGTTGTGTGTGTGTGTCAGCATAATATTGTCATGTGTGTAGGTTAGTGTGAACACATGAGAAGCTGAGCACAAACTAAAACATGGTGTCTGACTTCACAGTCTTCTGTCTATAGAGTGGAGTTTGTAGAAAACCAGGGAGCTCCTTCACTCCAGAGTCAGACGGTTCTGAGTGCGATCCAGTTGTGTCAGATGGGAGGGGTTGGATTGAAGAGCTGAGAGCAGAGAGGCACAGCTGATCTCTGACAACCTGCAGAGTCTGAATCAAAGAGAACATGTGAGCTGAAGTCAATAGTGTGCAGCTTCCAACAGGATGGAGGAGAACAGAAGAAGGAAGGCTTAGAGCTCCTGCTGAGGGAGCACTGGACGAGAGCTCACTTTGAAGAGTTCACAAACACCTCTCCTTTCCTCCTGTCACATAAATCAAGTGATGCAGCACATGCAGAGAGCTGCTGTCACTTGT
>NW_023624540.1:1936-3725 GCF_014905685.2 Nematolebias whitei | reverse complement strand
AGGCCTTTCTGGGTGGAGTTTGCATGTTCTCTCCGTGCATGCGTGGGTTTTCTCTGGGTACTCCAGTTTCCTCCCACAGACCAAAAACATGTATGTTAGACTGATTGGTAACTCTAAATTGTCCCTAGGTGTGAGAGAGAGTGAATGGTTGTTTGTCTTGTTTGTCTCTATGTGGCCCTGTGGTGGACTGGAGACCTGTCCAGGGTGTACCCCGCCCCTCGCACAGTGATTGCTGGATGTGGTCACCAGCGACCCCCATGACCCAAAATGGAAGAAGTGGGTAAAAGGTAATGGATGGATGGATATATGAAATATTTGGAGATGATCACAGCCACTGAATCAGCCAACCACAACAACAAAATCACAAGGTTTCAAGTAGAAAAACTTAGGAACAAAGTATGAGCCTGCCCCAGTAACAGCATACCACCTTTACAGTATCTAACACCAGCAGAGAGAAGAGGGACACACTCACCACTCTCATCAAAGACAAGAACATCATCATCCTCCCAGCAGACAACAGAAGGTGCACAGTGATGCTGATAATAATAATTATGAATTTAATTTGTAACACACTTTTCATTAACAAAAATCTCAAAGTGCTACAAAGTGCAACTAAAATCAATATCAAATAAAATAAAATCAACGATAAAATCAACTAAAATCAATGATAAAATCAACAAAAATCAGTGATAAAAGCAACAAAAATCAGTGATAAAATCAACTAAAATCAGTGATAAAAAATAAACTAAAATCAATGATAAAATAAACTAAAATCAATGATAAAATCAAATAAAATCAATGATAACATCAACTAAGATCAGTGATTAAAATAAACGAAATTCAATGATAAAATCAACTAAAATCAATGATTAAATAAACTAAAATCAGTGATAAAATCAACTAAAAATCAGTCATAAAAATAAACTAAAATCAAAGATAAAATCAATTAAAATCAATGTTAAAATCAACTAAAATCAATGATAACATCAACTAAGATCAGTGATTAAAATAAACTAAAATCAATGATAAAACAACTAAAATCAGCCATAATAATAAACTAAAAACAGTGGTAGAATCAACTAACAGTGATAAAAATCAACTAAAATCAATGATTAAAACAACTAAAAACAATGATAAAATCAACTGAAATAAATGATAAAATCAATGATAAAATAACTAAAATCAGTGATAAAATCAGTGATAAAATCAACTATAAAATCAACTAAGGTCAGTGATAAAATCAACTAAAATCTGATAAAATCAACTAAAATCAATGATAAAATCAATGATAAAATAACAAAAATCAGTGATAAAATCAGTAATAAAATCAACTAAGGTCAGTGATAAAATCAACTAAAACCAATGATAAAATTAACTAAAATCAATGCTAAAACAAACTAAATCAACGGTAAAAATCAACTAAAATCAAGGATAAAATCAATGATAAATCAACTAAAATCAATGATAAAAACCAACTAAAATCAATTATAAAATCAACTAAAATCAATGATAAAAACCAACTAAAATCAATTATAAAATCAATGATAAAATCAACAATAAAATCAATGATAAATCAACTAAAATCAATGCTAAAATCAACTAAATCAGCGATGAAATCAACTAAAATCAATGTCAATTAAAATCAATGATAAAATCAACTGAAATCAACAATAAAATCAACGATAAAATAAATTAAAATCAATTATAAAAACCAACTAAAATCAATGATGAAATCAACAATGAAATCAATAATAAATCAACAAAAATTAACAATAAAATCAACTGAAAT
>NW_023624540.1:1550-1926 GCF_014905685.2 Nematolebias whitei | reverse complement strand
AATGATAACATCAACTAAAATCTATGACAAAATCAACTAAAATCAATGATAAAAATCAACTAAAATAGTGATAAAATCAGTGATGAAATTGGTGATAAAAATCATCTAAAACAATGATAACATCAACTGAAATCAGTGACAAAATCAACTATAATCAATGATAAAATCAACAAAAATCGATAAAATCAGCTAAAATCAATGATAAAATCAACGATCTAAATAAACTAAAATCTACGATGAAATCTACGATAAAATATACGATAAAATCTACGATAAAATCTACGATAAAATCTACGTTAAAATCAACGATAAAATCAACCGAAATCAAGGATAAAATCAACTAAAATCTATGATAGAATCAACTAAAATAAGTGAT
>NW_023624540.1:0-1450 GCF_014905685.2 Nematolebias whitei | reverse complement strand
ATAAAATCTATTATGCACTTTAGATAAAACTCAACGATAAAATCAACCGAAATCATGACAAAAATCAACTAAAATCTATGATAGAATCAACTAAAATAAGTGATAAAATGAGCTAAAATTTATGATAAAATCAACGATAAAATCAACAAAAATCAATTATAAAATCAACTAAAATCAACTAAAATAAAATTAAATCAATAATAAAATCAGCTAACATCAACAATAAAATCAACTGAAATCAATGATAAAAACCAACTAAAATCAATGATAAAATCAATGATAATAGCGACGATAAAATCAATGATAAATCAACTAAAATCAACAATAAAATCAACTGAAATCAATAATAAAATCAATAATAAAATCAACGATAAAATAAACTAAAATCACCTGAAATCAATGACAAAATCAACTAAAATCAACTAAATTCAATGATAAAATCAACTGAAATCAACAATAAAATCAACAATAAAATCAACTAAAATCAACGATACAATAAACTAAAATCAATGATAAAACCAACTAAAAACAACGATAAAATCAACGGTAAAATCAACTATAAAATCAATTATAAAATCAATGATAAATCAACTAAAATCTATCCTAACATCAACTAAATCAGCAATGAAATCAACTAAAATCAATGCTAAAATCAACAATGAATTTAACAATCAAATCAACTAAAATCAATGATAAAATCAAGTAAAATCAACTAAAATCAACTAAAATCAAATATACAATCAAAGATAAAATCAACTAAAATCAACAATAAAATCAACTGAAATCAACAATAAAATAAACTGAAATCAATTCTTAAAATCAACTTAAATCAGTGATAAAATCAGAGATGAAATTGGTGATAAAATCAGAGATGAAATTGTGATAATATCAACTAAAATCTATGATAAAATCAACTAAGATCAGTTATAAAATCAACTAAAATCAATGATAAAAAGCAACTAAAATCAGTGATAAAATCAGTGTTGAAATCGGTGATAAAATAATCTAAAATAACAATAACATCGACTAAAATCTATGATAGAATCCACTAAAATCAGTGACAAAATCAACTAAAATCTACGATAGAATCAACTAAAATCAGTGATAAAATTAACTAAAATCAGTGATAAAATCAACTAAAATCAATGATAAAATCAACTAAAGTCAATGATAAAATCAACTAAGATCAATGGTAAAATCAACTAAAATCAACAATAAAAATGAACTAAAATCAACGATAAAAATAAACTGAAATCAACGTTAAAATTAACGATAAAAATAAACTAAAATCAGTGATAAAATCAACTAAAACAAACTAAATTCAACGATAAAATCAACTAAAATCTATGATAGAATCAAGTAAAAACAACAATAAAATCAACTAAAACCAGTTATAAAAATCTACCAAAATCAGTGATAAAATAAACTAAAAGCAATGATAAAATAAACT
>NW_023624539.1:0-3726 GCF_014905685.2 Nematolebias whitei | reverse complement strand
TACTCTCCACAGGCATCAAGTACCTCAACCACAACTCTACTCCATTTGCGTACAACCCAGTCTGGTAATTTCTTCAACATTTTATGATTTTCTTCACAGTCATTTAAGATGGGCAGTCCCTTAACTTGAGGCATAGCCTCCTCACAACTTTTCAAAAAGTCTGCAAAATCTCGGAGGGACAACGGATCATTTGGTACAATTTTTGGCCATAACATTAGTTTATCCCTAAAGGCTTTCTGTATTACAAATTGATTTCCATACCTCTCCTGCAGAACTGACCAGGCACCTTCATATGCGTTCTCAGAACTTCTGTAAAAGAACCCCTCCACAGCCTTTTGGGCTTCTCCAGAAAGATAACTTTTCAAATACAACATTTTCTCCCCAACAGAGATAGATTTTGAATCAATTAAAGTTGTAAATAATATTTTAAAATCTACAAACTTCAAAGGGTCACCTGAAAATATAGCAGGTTCAGGAACTGGAAGGCAACTTAAACCTAATGAGCTTGCTATGGCTTCAGCCAAGTTTACTACAGAACTCTCAGTGCATACTTGATGTGGTAAAGATGCAGCCCCTGCATCTGACTTCCTTAAAGGTTCTAACGTCTGCACTGATTTGACATTCAGGTTTAAATCAACATTTTCAGGTTCATCTTGTACACCATCTTCAAGTCTGCTATAAACATCAATCCGAGCTGCAGCCATTTTAACTTCCATGTCCGTCTGCATTATTTTTAACTTGCTCTTCTCTTCATCAAGCTTCTGTAGCACCTCAGCTTCCTTCTGCTTCATTTCTGCCATAACCTGAGACTCATGAAGTTTCCATTCACGTTCTAGCTTACTGAGCTTAGCATGTTGAGCTTCAATTTCTGACACGGATTTAATTTGTATCCTTTTGGCTGGAAGATCAGCTTCTACCATTACCCGCCCTTGGGAAACCTTGGAGCTGGTAACCGATGAACTACCCGTACTTGAAGATTCAGTAGAGGCTCCTCCAAAAATAGATTGATATTCATCTCTATTTAAAATGGTTTGCACTCTCTCTTTTTCAACTTCAGGGTTAAATTTCTCTTTAACAGTACCATCTTCTAAGCGCTTACACACAAGATCAGATATTTCATTTGTCAATATAGTACAAGCATCTAGTTTCTGCACAATATCTGGAGTGTTTAAAGAGTTACGTTGAAGAGGCTCATAGTTCTGCCTTACTCTGTCAAGGCTATATTGAACTTCCCGATTCATCTCATGCAGTGCCTCCTGAAAACAAAAACCCTTTAATTTTCTCCTGGCTTCTCTTACAGTTTGTTTCCAGGATGCATTAGATTTAAGAAATGCCTTTATCTGTTTCTTAGACTCTACTTCCCAGTGTTGTTTTCCTTTTTCTGTCAACTTTTTAGTGCGAGCACCCAAAACCAATTCTTGTACTTCTCTGGACTTTTCTTCAGTGCACACATCATCAGAAGGTTCCTTTTCACATGGCAGTGACATTTTGACTCATTAGTGACTTAAATCTTACAGTGAAATTAAGCCTGCATTCAAATTATAAACTCAACACAAAATGTTTGGTTACAAAACCCATATTACTATTAACCTTTTTTTTAAACCAGATACATTTAAAATTATGCCAAGTATATAATTTTAACTAGACTTCAAACTCATTTAATTTTATAAACTTCAAACCAACACTCCGATTACGTCATGTCCAAGTTATTACCGTTCCGTTTGATCAGTCAATCTCTCACCGCATCAGTGGTTTTCTGTCGGATTCAGTTCTTGCCAACACGAACTTGGATTCACTGCAAGGACAGCTGCTCATGGTGGCGTCGACTCCACAGCAGCACCAAGCCCTGGCAGATGTCCGACCAAACTTCTCACCGCCTGATTGGACTTCTCACAGAAGCGTCGAGTTTTCACTGTAGCAGCCCCCCAGGTTTTAACAAGATTCAACGCAGTCTCGACGGGTGTTTTTCCAGGTTCTTTAATTTTTCTTCCATCAGGATCACCATGATCACATGTCACCATGATCACCTGTCACCATGATCACCTTGAAAACTCGCTTTCACCGGGGGAATGCAAAGCATAGTTGGTCTTAGGGTGCATTCACATTAGCCCTGTTTAGTCTGCTTTAATCGAACTCTAGCTCGTTTTCCTTGAAAGTCCGGCTCGTTTAGGGAGGTGTGAACGCGCCATCGAACTCTGTCACGTAACAAAAAGGCGAACTCTGGCCCGGGCTAAAACCTAGGTATCGGTCCGGTAGAAGCGAACTCCAGCGCGGTTGGAGTGCAGTGTGAATGTAAACAGACCGGACCCCGCTCCGCAGGGTAAACAAACACGCATTGCTCTTACCTTATATGGAGCCGTCAGCTGCCTTGTGTGGAAAAACAATATTCTCCATGGTCTTCTGTCTCATCTTCTGCTCATGCTATGTCCATTTTTGAAAAATTACAAAATATAACTCCTAAAACTGCTAAAACTTGATGCCACTTCGTTTTTATTTTTATTTACAAAAGAAGAAGACGTGTCTTCAGAGGTTTTTGTGTCGTTTCTTTCAGTAGTTCTTGGTGCAGCACCCCCACAGGCGAGCGGGAGAATAGGTTGGTTCAACAGGTTGACTCGACTGCTCAGTGCAGTGTGAATGCAAACTCACCAGCTCAAATGTAAACAAAAGCTCATGAATATTGGTCCCGAACCGAACAGAGTCTACCGGACTATCTAGTGTGAAAAAGACATTAGTTTCCTTTACACCAAACATTTGAGTTCTGACAGTTGCTTTTCATCCATTAATTAGTGCACTGATTGCTGTAAGCTTTTATAAGGCTGGCTCTTATTAGCTATGGCAACCCGTGAGGTACAAAATAACTAATTGAAAACTACAAAATACAATGAAATAAAAACAGTACATTTACAACCAAACACAGTCAAAACAGACAAACATATATAAACAATCTGCACAGTTTGGAAATTCATTTTTAAATAATTTACAGTCCGTTACAATGTGTAATCCTCAGAGCCATGAGGATCACTGACAAGGCAACATGTCTCTGCTATATGAGAAAGAAATATTTATGCATTTTAAAGAATATGTTTATGGTCTTAGTTTTTGCATATTATTGAAACATGCTTAATCTAGGTCACGTTAGTTCAGCTATTCTATCGTTTTTGTCGTGTTTAAGAATGTTTAGTCCGTGAGAAAGTGTGGTGGGAAATTCCCTCGCAGTAACATTATGGCTCCTCCTTGCAGGAGCTTGTTTATGCCAGAGACTGAACTTACCTCGATGCCCATTGTCTGAAATGCAGGTATGTTTTACCAAATCTCTTGTAGCAGATGGTTAATATAAGGCTGGGTTTTATATAAACAATTTTATATAAAGATACGGTTCATTTATGTTTTTGTATTGTTTTAAATTGCAAGGTTATATAAACTTGTTAAGGTCTGTGGGTGATGTCAAAGACGAACAACTTGAGGTAAAAAACAATTATATTTATTGGTTCAGGTGTAGCAGGCAACTCAAACTCAGGATGGATCCACTGTGGGAATAGAGAGGAGATTGGTGGTGAACGACAAATCGTCTTGAGAGGAGATTTTGGAAAAGTTGATAGTAATCCAAAAATAAGCTTACTTGTCGTTGTTGTTCCAGGAGCATGAGAACAGGAGACAGGATCTGAATCCAATAATCCATGGTGGGGTCAGGTGAGTATATGAACAAGTGTATTTACAAAAATCACC
>NW_023624538.1:0-3727 GCF_014905685.2 Nematolebias whitei | reverse complement strand
CCTCACACACCCTCTTACTCCCTCTTAACTTCTTTCATCTTTAAACTTTTCTCTCAAGTAGAAATTCTTCCAGATATTTTAGAAATGTCTGTGTAAAATGCTCACCCACATCCATGTGGGTAAAAGATCATAATTGTACAGTTTTCATAAATGTCTGTGGTGAAGCAACGGAAAAATCATGGCCGTATGATTTTTCCTGATTGATTGCTTATGTTGTTATTTTCATAATTTGCCAAATTAATGTAAATGTTTGATGTTAAACTTTGATTCTGTAAATAAATGACCGCATTCATTTTGATGGGTCAAACGTAAATGACGTCTCACGTTTGCATTTCCTTAAATTCAATGCACGTTTTATTCAGTCCAGAAAAATGAGGAATCCGTGTTAAATGATGAATATATCTGAGCATCTGTTCATCTACAGAGGCTACAGATGTCGTGGAGAAACATGTTTATTCCCGCTGCGCTGTGAGTGGGCAGAAAAACATCAGAAATTCAAAATAGACTCTGACTGAGAGACGAGGGATTTTACCAGACTCGGTCTGCTGAAAAAACATAATTTTAGTTGAAGTGACAGACGAGTGTTGTGATATTTACTGAACTGTGGTGCCTTTTAAAATGCTGTTTAGAGGTTACTGGCTCATTCTGTGTGGGGAATGTGTGAAGAGAGGCAGCTGAGAGATCAGCTGATCTAACAGACTCAGATGAAAAAACTTTCAGAGGCGTTTCTGTTTTATATCAAAACATACATCATCAAAAAACACATACCTTCCCCTCAAGGATCTGTTACCTAGTGGAGGGGGCTGGCGGAGGAGCGGGGCGTGAAGTCGCTGCTGCAGCTGTGGAGCGCCTCTGGTGCTGTTGCTGGCCAAGGCGGTCCCTCCAGCGGCCGGAGGGGCAGATGGACTGTGACGTCACCAGGTGTTGTACAGTCTCTGAGACCTCCTTGGACCTCTGCGTTCCTCAAGGATGGTCCTGAAGTTGGCCCCGAACAGCACCTCTGGGGTGATGGGGCCCTCTAGCAGGTCTTTCTGCAGCCTCTCGGACACGGATGGCGAGAGGCGGAGCCAAGTGGTCCTCTGGATCATGGTCATCGAGGTGGCGATGTAGGACAAGCAAATCGCAGAGGTTACACATGTTTAAGATGGCATCAGCAGCTTTACAGAGAGAGCTCTTTGTCTCCTCTAGCAAGTTTGCTTCTTCCAGCCTCTTCGAGATGCTGTAAGCCAGCAGGGTGATGTTGTTGTTTGCTGCGGCCAACTGGGATGATCACTGGTGACCTCGGTTGGATACCTTGTCACCATCTGGTCATGCTTCCCTGGAGGGACAGGTGTCTGGTCCATCCTAGAAGCGTTTTCCCCAAGTGCCACCCACAAGGCTTGGCTCGGGGGGGGGGGGGGGTGTTAAAACACAGATTGGTAAAACCCTCCACTCTGGAGATAGAGGCGAAGGTAGAGACGGCTGTATTCAGCTTGCCAGCCCAGCTGCAGCCTCGTTCCAGTGTGACATCACAACTGGACAGCGAGGCCAGATGGGGACAGGGTGATGAGCCCGGACAGAGCCAACCTTGCTGCCAGATCATCCGATCAGGGCGGAGGGAGGCAGGGGACGGAAAGTCCCTTGTGTTAACATCCTCCTGGATCATATCGGGCAACTCCGAGAGGAGGGTACCGACGGCTGGGAGCGGTGAGGTTGCCAACGTGGGAAGATCCGAGGTGGCTGACCAGTCACTCGGCCACTTGTCTTCCGTAACCACGCTCTCAAGGAGGGAAGGGGCAGCTCCGCATCACCTTTTTTGGAGGTGTCATTCGGTTCACTGCGTGACTCTGCATCAAAGAAGGCGGTGGCATCATCCCGCGCATAGCTTCCTGCTACAAAAAAAAACATTCAGCGGAGCTGCTGCCAACAATGCCTTTTTCGAGGAAATCATCCGATTTACCTCGGGAAAAAAATACATTAGATAAGGCGGTGGCGTCATCCAGAGAGTAGAAGCCCTCCATGGAAAAGCATTCAGCTTGGCTGCTGCTAACATCGCCCTTTTGAGGAAATCATTTGGTTACAATGAGGAAAACACGTTAGAAAAGGTGGTGGCGTCGTCCATCGGGTAGCGGCCAGCCATGGAATAATCATTCAGCAGGGCTGCTGCTAACATCGCGTTTTTTGAGTAAATCGTTTGATTACCGCGAGGAAAATAACATGTTAGACAAGGCGATGGCGTCGTCCAGCGGGTAGCGGCCTGCCATGGAAAAGCACTCCTCGGCTCTTACCTTGAACAAGGCTGCTCGTCTGCTTCTCCTCGGGGAGGAAGAGCTCACCGGGACGGCAGAAGGTTGGCATGGCGGAGACCCAGGCATCCTTAGCAAAGGTTGTGCCAGTCAAAGCTGGACAACTTTTCTTTCTTTATTCTTCTGACAGTGCTAGCTAGCTGGCTGAAGAAAAATTCCCGGTCTCAACATAATTTATACGGACCAGGGGTTGAGGACCACTGTACTAGAGGATAAATCGACCTCATTTCCTTAAATGAAATGTTAAAATTGATTAGTTTTAATGTCTTTCTTAACATGTGATTCTTGACCTGCTGGTGTGTATCTGTTCCTACCAAACCCAGCCTGTTGAAGCAGATGGCCGCTTGTCCTGAGCCTGGTTCTGCTAAAGGTTTCTTTCTCATAAGGGAGTTTTTCCTTTCCACTGTCGCCTTCATGCTTGTTCAAGATGAGAGTTATGTGATGACGTTAAACTCATAACAGTCTGCTCCTCAGATAAATAGTGTTGAATTATTATTTTTATGTATGGATGTTTCTGTTCAGTGCCCTGAGACGAATTCTGTTGTGACTCGGCACTATATAAATAAACTGAATTGAATTGAAAATGTTTAATCTGCCCATCTTTTTTTTTTCTTTAAATGATAAACTCGAAAATTTTTATTTCAATCTTTGTTATGGTCTCGATGCTCTGTGTCCTTAATGTAGTCTTTTGTTTACGGCAATAAAATCTACAATTTCATTGTTTATTTTAATATTTCTCTTTTAATAAATTACTACAAAAGACAACTGACTTGTTTAATTATTGACTTCACCATTATTTTAGTAAATCCACCACTAACAGAATATTTAAAAGACTCTCTGAATTATAGTTAGATTAAGTTAACTGCCTGCCACCTTGAGGGGTAGAGCCCTGCAACTCATTGCAGCACCCATCCCTGTTTTAGAAAAATTAAGTTTATCCCCCTAATAATTAATTTGATGAAAATATAATTTGAAGCAATATAAAGGAAAGAAAGCATATCCACCATCTATGTTTGGCAAAACAATGCATTTAGCTGTCTTAAGAATTATGTAAGTCACATGACTACTAGACCTGAAAAAAAAACAAATTGCATGGGAGGGTGTGGAAAAATATAATCTGTGGCCCTGTTAGTTTCTGCAACTTGCCTGCAAACACAATAATGCATATGTAATCTTCATTTCATTAAAGAACAGCACATTTGACTGTATAATGAGCCCCCCCCCACCCCCAATTTATAATTTTTTTTTAAAAGCTCCCTGTTTACTTTTGCCTTAAACCCAATACATATCTGTGACCCAATACAAATCAAAACATGAATTGTTAAAATTAATTTAAGGTAAGAGTGCGCCCGTGTACATGGCTTGCAATCCACCTCTGCTGATGGTGTTCGGATTTTTTTTGTTTTTTGCATTTCACATCTGTGACATCAACTCTCTGCTGG
>NW_023624537.1:0-3727 GCF_014905685.2 Nematolebias whitei | reverse complement strand
ATTAAATAAGAGTAAATATATCAGTAAAAAGAGACTTTTCTGATTTTATTTACCACCTAAACAATTACATCTCCTATTTAAATTTTTAAATAGCAGATATTGGCAGGAAAACAGGAGTATAACAGTTTTCTGAAAAAGGACTGATTATTCCTCATCATCAATTTTCTTTTCTCTTTTCATCCACCTGGGTTGATGAGTAACTGTTTAAAATAGCGAATTTCTGGAAGTAAACGGTTTAAAAAAGGTTTTAAACTGATGTTGCTGTGAGACTAAAAAGAAAAATTGCAGGTTTATAAAAATTCAGTGCTTTAGAGTGAAAGACACTGAGACGCTTGGTAATCTAGTATCTGTTAAAAAATAAGCACATAAAAAGTAACACTGCATAGAAGCATTTACTTAAATATTCATGAATTGGGGTAAAACCTGGACAGGTGCCCACATTTGAATAAGTTGACTTATAACAGTACTTTTGTGTAAACCCAGAGCTTAAAATAGTGTGAAAACTCAATGACACTTGAATACATATATTTACCTGTAAAATATCTGAAGCTTGCAATTGTTTTACCCAGAAAAAGTGCTACACAGTGAATGAACATGACAGGTGTCAGGGAAAAAGATTTTGATCCTTATGAGATGAGGGACTGTTTAGAATATGCGTTAGCGCTGCTGACAGCATCCTTACATCCATATGGCAAACAGGCGGAGAGCATGAACCCAAAAGAGTTATTGGACAATCTGATGGAGGTTGCAAAGAGTGTGACCTCTACAAAAATTTCAATGTCAAGCTATGAAAAGCTGGCTAAAATGGCAACGTTGCTAAAAGAATCATACTTTGCATTAAGACGGGATCACGACAAGACAGTGTCACAAGTTTCCCGCTGCAAAGGTGAAATAGATGTGCTTAGAAAAGATCTGGAAGAACTCAGAGTGGATAAAAAAGCATTACTGGGGCTATGTAAGCGTTTACAAAGTGAATGTCAAACATCCCAGGAACGTTTAAAAACATGTGAGGAGAAACTAAGAGCAGCAACAGATAAAAGTAATGACGAGGGGCGAGGTGGTATGGAATCCAGAGAAGACCTTAAACAGTGTCGAGATAATACACCAAAACCTCCAAAGATCTTTTACTCACCTGGTGCTTTTAGACTCATCCAACCACCCTCACCTAAAGTGGTAGGAACAGACCTGAACAGGTCTCCTCCACCAAACGTGCAACAGTGTGCTGTGAATGTGTTCGAGGCATGTTCTCATGCTAAGACGCCCATAGAGGTGTTTCCTGGTGTAAAGGTTAAACCCCACTCCCTAGAAATGGAAGGAAGGCGCGCGTCGCCACCTCCTCCTAAAACAGGCGAGAAAAGGCAGTATTTTCAAACTAACAAACGACGTAATGAAGGTGCACGCTGGGACAAAAAGGCTCCTCTTTCAGAGGATGGACGTGATTATCGTATATGGGACATGCGTAGGACGCAAAGATATGGGATCCAAGAGGACCCATATTATCAAGGGAAATCCGAAGAGGAACCCCCAAAAGACGTACCTAACCCTCCCCCACCTCGGACGAAACGAACCGAGGTGATAAAATCACAAAGGTCCCAGGAACAAGGCCCTACACCTCTGAGCTCGGAGGAGACAGAGAAACTACAAAGGTTTGTAGAAACTTTGAAAAACGCTGAAATGGGAATCCAACCAGGAGCACATTGTAGTGATCTGATCGCTACTAAATCTGAAGGCGCGAATGACAACATTACAGATGTCGGTGAAACACACCAATACATTGCTGTCGTTGCCTCCAACAACCCCTCATCGGACGAAGGGGGGGTAAACTCACACACAAACGATGACGAGTCATCGCAAACTGAAAACTCAGAACCTGACTTTCATGATTTTGAACTAGGCATTCCAGTTCTGGGAGGACTCCCAGATAACCTGGTACCGAGTCAAGAAGCTGGGCCAGTATGTTTCACGAAACCATCACAGGCCATCGCTCTTTTCTCAACCAATGACGTCGACCAAGGGCCTCAAACCTATGGTGTCTTACCCATAGACAGGTCCGACGACTCAGAAAAGGATTCGTTGGAGCTTCCCAAGGAGCAAGAACCCTTAACAGTCTCATCACAGATTGAACAGGTGGTCGCCCAAGCCGACACTCTGACATCTGATGAAGAAAGAGACAAAATTCGCCAAGTTCTTTTAAAATATGAAAAGTCATTGTCAACTGACCCAGACATCACCCAACTTCAAAAGTTGGATGATCCTGCAATTAAATCGATGATACTGTATCTGACTGACCCAGACAAATACACTCCATCGAAAGGTAAACTGGATTCCGATCCAGACCTAAAAGTACTCTTTCAGCTGCGCAAACAGTTAAAACTACTCAAGGTCAGCCTAACTTTAGCTCATGGAGCGACGTCCTCACCCGTGTTCGCGGTCTCCCATGACCGAAGGGGGGTGACGCCAGTTAGGATAATGCTACCAGACACGATAACATGATCAAATCTGACATTCAGAGTGAGTGGCGCACCGAAACGTCGTTTTCTAGTTGCTTAATCACTGCTTTTGTCAATGTTGAAACGTTGTTTTACTGGTTGCTTAGTCACTGTTTTGTCGATGTTGAGACATCGTTTAATTGGTTTTGGTATTGTTTTTGAACACCCCAGGCAAGAATGAATTTTGTTGTGTAGTTAAGTTAGAGACTAAGAGGCCTTTAACCATGCCAACATGCAGTTCATTTGTTAAATTGCAATCTTTGCGGAGTCAATGTATATTATTGCTACCTTAAGTACCATAATCTACATTGATCTCACAACGCTTAAGCCGAACCTACTCGAACAATTCTATTCGGGGGGATAGCTAATTCTTTTTGATGAGTCTCGCCATAGACTTCCAAAACATTTATGGGGAAACCAAACACCCAATCTCAAGTCGTTCGTCTAATAGACAACAGACAATTGAACCAAACTATATTTCGCCATGTAAAGCTAACTTAAACCAAGTTAGAAATGGAAAAATAGTTTGGAAACCTTTTCTATAGGTATAAACCCCTATAGTTACCCTTTTCAGCATGCTCCACCCCTTAACTGGTAGTTGTAGCTGTTCCCAATCATAATAGCTTACACACCAGGTGCATATAGTTTAAGGCCTTATGTAAAATCCCCTTCATAAGCCCACTTTAAACCACATAATTGCATGTCACATTTGAACCAGAACGGCACAGACTGGACATCCACCCAGCGACGACCTTCGCTGGAGGAGACCTGCAATCCTGACGTTGGTCTCCAATCTTCATCCAGTGGCTGCATCTTCGGTTCAATCCAAGGGAACCCCTCTGTATGCTGATTAATCAACACTTCCAATCGTTGTGGATTTACCGTTGTGGATTATATGACTTTTTCCAATGGATTACAGACTCTGTTTCCAAGGGGTTAAAGCATTGCTACAATGGAATTACCAACGACGTTATGGAATTATAATCAACACAATGGAATTACCAAGAACATTGTGGAATTACCTTGACTTTGTTTTCCTTGCTGGATTACCTTGACTTTTGTTTTCCTTGCTGGATTACTCTTGACTCTTGTTTCCTTGCTGGATTACTTCAAGCTCAAGGACATTCGAAGGCGTAAGTTCATGTTTGGAATTCATCCCCATGGACAGGCGATGATTTCCAAAGGGGGGACTGTAGTGAACTTGACCTGATGTCAAAACTAAGCCTAAGGTCAAAACC
>NW_023624536.1:1113-3728 GCF_014905685.2 Nematolebias whitei | reverse complement strand
ACTCATCACATCTATTAGGTTATTCTGAATGTCATGACTTGTTTATGTTGCATTGCGAGGGATCGTTTTTGATATCCCTGCTAATTCAGCATCTTTCCTTAATGCAAACTCAAATAAAGACAAAAATAGTCCACATCCATCCTCATTCATGCCACTGTATGCATCGTGGTCACCTCTAAAAGGCAGTTGGTTCACAGCAAGGAACTCCACAACATCAATAATTGCAGATAGATAATATCTGTTGCGCTGCAGTTGATCGTTGTTAATTAATGTTGAGATTTCCTTGTTTGTGTGAGTTCGTCTTTCCTTGTCCCTCCACATAGCCTCACAAGCTAAGTGCTCTTTGGAAGCAGCATGTTCAGTGCTTACGTTTCCAACTGAAATGGATGGTGCCGCTTCCTGTCCGCTCATTTTTTCCACTGTCAGTGTCATTCGTTGTCCTCTTGTTTTTTTGGAAAAAAGTCCGAATATCCATGATACACGGACAATGGTGAGCGTGACTGTTTCTGTTTGAAAACAGCTAGTTTGCGCCTTAAGTCAGTGACCCGCCCCCCTCGAACTGTAGTTGGCTAGAATGTTGCCTTGGCTTCATTGATTGGTTGAATTGTTTGACTGACAAACAGAGATAGGAAAAATAGAAAGATGTACACTCAGAGATAGATTAAAAACAAACAAACAAAAAACTTCCCGTGTCCAGTCAGGGGGGGCACAGCTGACTCTGTGGGGGGGCAATGTCCCTCAATGCCCGCCCATGCCGACCTCCGACTTGTTCTCCTGCAGCTCGGGTGAGAACTTCTCATTCAGCCAAGCCTAAGAGTCGCACACAAACACAGCAGAACAGATGGAGCCCGGCGAAGAGGGACAACAGTGTTTAAAACAGGGTGTTGTCACTAAAAACAAGGTAAATACGGTAAAGTCTCTCACTTCTTCCAGTTTGGAAATCAGCTCTGCAGGAGTCATGACGTCCTCCTCCTCCTGGCTGTCCTCCTGGTTGACGCAGTCTTCCGACAAAGACTCCGACATAATTTCGTTTTTTAAATTGTGGTGGCCAAAATGAATGTTTTTTTTATGTGTTGTTGTAGGTTCAAACAACACTTAAATTAACAAATATGGTTAAATGCTGTGGGAAAAACAACCAGCAACTACCTGCTCGACAGTATCTTCACCGACGCTCTTGTTTATTCGCGCCACCGAGACGTTCTCGCGAGACTTACAGATCTCGGTGTGTTACCAGATAAACAGGAATTTTCGGGGTTTTTTTTAAAGATGGTTTAGCATCAATATACCATACCACTTTATTTATAAAGCAGTTAAAACCCGCAAAAAGGCCAACCAAAGTGCTGTACAGCATGAACAAAAACAAAACATGATATACAGTACAATAAAGTTTTTGAAAATCCCAAATCACGTCTCTTGTAAATGAGTCCTCGAGGCCTGTCTAAATAAAGGTTGAATGAAAAAAATACACGATTGTTTTGGCATTTCCGTGCACCAGAAAATTCCCCTAATTTGTTGTTCACATAAACACCCACAAACCATCAGAGAGTCCGATCCGACCAGCCAGAGTGTGTGGGACCGAGAGAACCGTGTCTCCGTAAAACATAACTCTCCACACACAGCAACAGCACGAGATTTCGTTATTTCCTATCTGGCATAAAGTGGAAGTGTCGTTTCGGGTTGCGCAGAACTGAACTTTCCAAGTTCGTATAATGCCAGAAGATGGGCGCAGATTCTGATAGTGAACAGTGGATACCTGCGGTTTAAAAAACCAGCGCATCTTATTTATGTACAAAATTATGTTTTATCTTGAATTTAGTATGTGCGGCTTACCGTTAGGTGCGTTCTGTAGCCTGGCAGTTATGGTATAAATGGGACTTTTTATTATGTTCATATTAGTGTTGCTGTTAACTTGTGTTACTGTTGGACATACATTTTTTTAAATATTTTGCACTATATATAATTATGTAGAAAAGCCAAAATTTCAATATTTGTTTTAATTTCTTATATATGATTTGTTATATTTTGTGCTCTGTAATGTTCTTTATACAGAACGGAAGGTTACATAACTCTATAATAAATCAATGGGCTTCACTTAAAGATGTATTTGCATTTCATGTATTATATTATTGCATGTGGCCCGCAGCCCTCTGATAGATTTTAAAATTGACCCTCGGGGAAAAAAGTTTTGGGCACCTCTTTTTCTAGAGCCTGTCTTGTGTAGGAGTTCTCCTTCTGCCTGGCTCCTGAGCTAGTGGGGACGCTGTCTGCTCTGTGGTACAGAGTCCTGATGACTCCTAACTTGTGCTCCAAAGGGTGATGGGAGTCAAACTGCAAATACTGGTCTCTGTGGGTGGGTTTGTGTTACACCTCACTTTCAAATATCCTCAACCAGAAACTGAGACCTCACAGTCCAAGAAAGCCAACCTGCCATTTTTTACATCTTCTCGTGTGAACTTTATATATTTATCCACAGAGTTGATGTGATCAGTGAAATGTTGGACTTCCTGAGATTTTATTTTAACCCAGGTGTCGTCAACATACCTGAACCAATGACTTGGTGGTGTCCCTGAAAAGGACGTCAAGGCTCTCTTTTCTACCTCCTCCATGTACAGGTA
>NW_023624536.1:0-1013 GCF_014905685.2 Nematolebias whitei | reverse complement strand
AAGAAAGCCAACCTGCCATTTTTTACATCTTCTCGTGTGAACTTTATATATTTATCCACAGAGTTGATGTGATCAGTGAAATGTTGGACTTCCTGAGATTTTATTTTAACCCAGGTGTCGTCAACATACCTGAACCAATGACTTGGTGGTGTCCCTGAAAAGGACGTCAAGGCTCTCTTTTCTACCTCCTCCATGTACAGGTTGGCAACAACAAGAGAAACTGGAGACCCCATAGCACACCCATGTTTCTGCCTATAATATTGCTCCCCATGTGTAAAGTAGGTTGACTGCAGGCACAGTTTCAAGAGTTGACACAGTTGTAGAAAGCGTGGTCCTGCTGCTCAGGTTGGTGTCTGATTTTAATCTTAAACAGACCACCTCTACTGCATCATCAACAGGAACGTGTGTAGAGTGATGTGACATAAAAAAAGAGACCATTGTTTCATCAGTCTCCATGATGACATCCCTCACCTTATCCACAAAGTCCATGGTGTTCTGCATGTGGTGTTCTGGGCTGCCAACTAAAGGGATGAGTACAGACACCATATACAGTATTTGGAAACATTGTAAGTGACAGATCATGCTAACAATTGGTCTTAAAGGTACACCTTGTTTGTGGATTTTAGGTAAATCATACAGACTAGGTGTGGCCTCCCCTGGGTACAGTCAGTGGTACAGAATAGGGTCAATAGCCTTGTCCTGCTCCAAATTTTTCAGGCAATCTATCAACTTCTTCTTGTAACCATTTCGGCTCTCTTTTCAGCAGCTCATAAGTGGTTAAGTCACTAAGGAGTGTCATAACTTGCTCATGATCTTAAGTTTCAATGAAAAGAAGTCTGAAGTCATGTTGTTCCCTCCCAACGACACGATCACAAACCACTGCATTGACCTTTCCACTCTAACCCTGTCAGAAAAACAAAGAGTCACTAATCTGGGTGTGATAATGGACCCTTCCCTGAAACTTAACAATCATGTAAACATGATTGTTAAATCATGTTTCTTCCAGCTGAGGC
>NW_023624535.1:0-2500 GCF_014905685.2 Nematolebias whitei | reverse complement strand
TATAAGTTGTGTATTGTCAGTATATATGCCCCAAATGTTGATGACACCTCTTTTTTTCATGATTTTTTCTCAGCACTTTCTGATCACTTGGATTGCTCACTTATACTTGAAGGTGACCTCAACTTTGGTCTAAATGAAGAATTAGACAGATGTAGTAGAGCACGAACTCAGCGTAGTTGGCAGTCCATAAATATAGTTAAACAGTACATGAGTGATTATGGACTTTGTGATGCATGGCGATCTCTTCACCTGAATCGTAGAGAGTATACTTTCTTCTCTTCTGTCCATCACTCTTACTCTCGTCTGGATTATTTTTTAGTCAGCAGCTCATTGTTGACGGACATCTCGGACACTGAGATTCACCCTATAGCTGTCAGTGATCATGCTCCTGTCTGTTTAAATCTAGCAAACAGAAAAGAAAACCCTAAAAGTATAAACTGGAGATTTAATACATCACTGCTTGAAGATGTAGATTTTATCAAATATTTTACAGAAGAGTGGGCTTCATATCTGGAGTACAATGACGTGCCTGGAACATCAGCATCTATTCTCTGGGAGGCAGGTAAAGCTGTAATGAGAGGTAAAATAATTTCATTCTCATCACAAAAGAAGAAAAAAGAAAATAAACATATTCAGGAACTAGAAGAAACCATTAAATCGTTAGAAGCCTCTCAAGATGAAGAAATGCTGGATAAAATGCGTAAAGCAAATTTGGAATTAAAAGAATGTATTAACAAAAAAACTAAATTCTTAATACAACGACTTAGAATCGAAAATTTTGAACAGAGCAATAAGTCAAGTAGCTTTCTAGCTAAACAGCTCAAAATAAATAAGGAAAAAACAACTATAGTTGGTGTTAAAGACTCGACTGGGAATACAGTTTACGATCCTGAAAGAATTAACAGCATTTTCAGAGATTTTTATAAAGAATTGTATTCGCCCCAGATAAACCCATCAGATAATGAAATTAATGAATTCCTGGATAAAATAACACTTCCTAAACTATCAGATAGTCAAACAATGGAGCTGGACTCACCACTGACACCAGTGGAACTCCAGGAAGCCCTCAAAAGCATGTCCAATAAAAAGGCTCCAGGTCCAGATGGATTCCCAGCAGAGTTCTACAAAGAATTCTGGAATATCCTGGCTCCACTATTTCACAAAATGCTACAAGAAACTGAGAAAAGTAACAGTCTTCCAAAAAATATAAATTCTGCCAACATTAGTCTCCTGTTAAAACCAGGCAAAGATCCTGTATTACCTACCAGTTATCGTCCAATATCTCTTATCAACGTTGATCTTAAAATAATTTGTAAAGCCCTCTCAAAAAGATTAGAAAAGGTAACTCCTTTAATAATACATCCAGACCAAACTGGTTTTATAAAAGGGAGACATTCATCCACAAATTCACGCAGATTATTTAATTTAATAGATTATTCTTACAGTAAAAATATTGAAACTGCAATATTCTCTTTAGATGCAGAAAAAGCCTTCGATAGAGTTAACTGGAAATTTTTATTTGCAGCCTTACATAAATTTGGTTTTGGAAATTATTTCATAAATTGGTTACAAATATTATACAGTTCTCCTTCAGCATGCATTAGGACAAACAATCAAATATCTGCTAGTTTTGCTCTGCAAAGGGGCACCAGGCAGGGATGTCCACTCTCCCCCTCACTGTTTGCTATTTTCATCGAACCGCTAGCCGCAGCAATCAGGCAAACTACAGATATTAAAGGCATAAAATGCAAGAACAGAGAGCACAAAATCAGTCTATATGCTGATGATGTGCTGCTCTTCCTCCGGCATTCACAAACCTCCATCTCTCAGGTTATTGGACTGATAAACTCTTTCTCAAAAGTTTCAGATTACTCTATAAACTGGCTAAAATCCACAGTTCTACCAATTAATTGCTCTTTCAACAATTCACTTATTACACAACTGCAATCAGGGAATATTACATATTTGGGTATCAAAGTTTCGCCTAAATTAGCAGATTTAACAAAACTAAACCACACCCCACTTTTAAAGAAAATTGAGGATGATCTGGCTAGATGGAAATCTTTACCCATATCTCTCATGGGAAGGATCGCATCAATAAAAATGATGGTTTTGCCTAGAATAAATTATTTATTCTCAATGATCCCAAATAAACCATCATCTGACTGGTTTAGATCCCTGGACTCCTCTATTTCTAAATTTCTGTGGAAAGATAAATGCCCTCGTATTAGATTAAAAACACTACAGAAATCCAAAGATAAAGGAGGACTAGAATTACCCAACTTTTATTATTATTTTCTAGCCAACAGGCTAGAATACATCTCAAAATGGATAAAACACACACCCCTTGATGAACCCTGGCTAGACGTAGAACAGACACTTTGCAATAATATAATGATCTCGGACCTTCCATTCATTAGCTCAAACATAAAACGACAGGAATGCTTTAAAAACATCAATATCAGCTCCTCTCTGACAGCTTGGTGGGAGTTTCTTAAAA
>NW_023624534.1:0-2500 GCF_014905685.2 Nematolebias whitei | reverse complement strand
TATAAGTTGTGTATTGTCAGTATATATGCCCCAAATGTTGATGACACCTCTTTTTTTCATGATTTTTTCTCAGCACTTTCTGATCACTTGGATTGCTCACTTATACTTGAAGGTGACCTCAACTTTGGTCTAAATGAAGAATTAGACAGATGTAGTAGAGCACGAACTCAGCGTAGTTGGCAGTCCATAAATATAGTTAAACAGTACATGAGTGATTATGGACTTTGTGATGCATGGCGATCTCTTCACCTGAATCGTAGAGAGTATACTTTCTTCTCTTCTGTCCATCACTCTTACTCTCGTCTGGATTATTTTTTAGTCAGCAGCTCATTGTTGACGGACATCTCGGACACTGAGATTCACCCTATAGCTGTCAGTGATCATGCTCCTGTCTGTTTAAATCTAGCAAACAGAAAAGAAAACCCTAAAAGTATAAACTGGAGATTTAATACATCACTGCTTGAAGATGTAGATTTTATCAAATATTTTACAGAAGAGTGGGCTTCATATCTGGAGTACAATGACGTGCCTGGAACATCAGCATCTATTCTCTGGGAGGCAGGTAAAGCTGTAATGAGAGGTAAAATAATTTCATTCTCATCACAAAAGAAGAAAAAAGAAAATAAACATATTCAGGAACTAGAAGAAACCATTAAATCGTTAGAAGCCTCTCAAGATGAAGAAATGCTGGATAAAATGCGTAAAGCAAATTTGGAATTAAAAGAATGTATTAACAAAAAAACTAAATTCTTAATACAACGACTTAGAATCGAAAATTTTGAACAGAGCAATAAGTCAAGTAGCTTTCTAGCTAAACAGCTCAAAATAAATAAGGAAAAAACAACTATAGTTGGTGTTAAAGACTCGACTGGGAATACAGTTTACGATCCTGAAAGAATTAACAGCATTTTCAGAGATTTTTATAAAGAATTGTATTCGCCCCAGATAAACCCATCAGATAATGAAATTAATGAATTCCTGGATAAAATAACACTTCCTAAACTATCAGATAGTCAAACAATGGAGCTGGACTCACCACTGACACCAGTGGAACTCCAGGAAGCCCTCAAAAGCATGTCCAATAAAAAGGCTCCAGGTCCAGATGGATTCCCAGCAGAGTTCTACAAAGAATTCTGGAATATCCTGGCTCCACTATTTCACAAAATGCTACAAGAAACTGAGAAAAGTAACAGTCTTCCAAAAAATATAAATTCTGCCAACATTAGTCTCCTGTTAAAACCAGGCAAAGATCCTGTATTACCTACCAGTTATCGTCCAATATCTCTTATCAACGTTGATCTTAAAATAATTTGTAAAGCCCTCTCAAAAAGATTAGAAAAGGTAACTCCTTTAATAATACATCCAGACCAAACTGGTTTTATAAAAGGGAGACATTCATCCACAAATTCACGCAGATTATTTAATTTAATAGATTATTCTTACAGTAAAAATATTGAAACTGCAATATTCTCTTTAGATGCAGAAAAAGCCTTCGATAGAGTTAACTGGAAATTTTTATTTGCAGCCTTACATAAATTTGGTTTTGGAAATTATTTCATAAATTGGTTACAAATATTATACAGTTCTCCTTCAGCATGCATTAGGACAAACAATCAAATATCTGCTAGTTTTGCTCTGCAAAGGGGCACCAGGCAGGGATGTCCACTCTCCCCCTCACTGTTTGCTATTTTCATCGAACCGCTAGCCGCAGCAATCAGGCAAACTACAGATATTAAAGGCATAAAATGCAAGAACAGAGAGCACAAAATCAGTCTATATGCTGATGATGTGCTGCTCTTCCTCCGGCATTCACAAACCTCCATCTCTCAGGTTATTGGACTGATAAACTCTTTCTCAAAAGTTTCAGATTACTCTATAAACTGGCTAAAATCCACAGTTCTACCAATTAATTGCTCTTTCAACAATTCACTTATTACACAACTGCAATCAGGGAATATTACATATTTGGGTATCAAAGTTTCGCCTAAATTAGCAGATTTAACAAAACTAAACCACACCCCACTTTTAAAGAAAATTGAGGATGATCTGGCTAGATGGAAATCTTTACCCATATCTCTCATGGGAAGGATCGCATCAATAAAAATGATGGTTTTGCCTAGAATAAATTATTTATTCTCAATGATCCCAAATAAACCATCATCTGACTGGTTTAGATCCCTGGACTCCTCTATTTCTAAATTTCTGTGGAAAGATAAATGCCCTCGTATTAGATTAAAAACACTACAGAAATCCAAAGATAAAGGAGGACTAGAATTACCCAACTTTTATTATTATTTTCTAGCCAACAGGCTAGAATACATCTCAAAATGGATAAAACACACACCCCTTGATGAACCCTGGCTAGACGTAGAACAGACACTTTGCAATAATATAATGATCTCGGACCTTCCATTCATTAGCTCAAACATAAAACGACAGGAATGCTTTAAAAGCATCAATATCAGCTCCTCTCTGACAGCTTGGTGGGAGTTTCTTAAAA
>NW_023624533.1:2160-3729 GCF_014905685.2 Nematolebias whitei | reverse complement strand
GCGTCCAAATGTGTCTGAAGGGATGTTTTCAAGCTTGCCAATGTGTCTGAAGTGTTGTTTTCAAGCTTGCCACTTTATCCAAAGGGATGTTTTCAAGTTCGCAAATGTATGAAAACGGATGAATGGCAATGTGTCTGAAGGTATGTTATCAAGCTTGCCACTATGTCTGATGGGAAGTTTACAAGCTTGCCAATATGACTGAAGTAATGTTTTCAAGCTTTCCACTGTGTCTGATGTGTAGTTTTTAAGCTTGTTACTGTGTTTGAAGCAATGTCTTCAAGCTTGCCAATGTTTCTGAAAAATGTTTTCAAGCTTGTCAATATGTCTGAAGTGATGTTTTCAAACTTGCCTTTATGGCTGAAGTGATGTTTTTAAGCTTCCACTTGTGCCTAAATGGATGTTTTCAAGCATGCCAATATGTCTGAAGTGATGTTTTAAAGCTTCCAAATGTGTTGGAAGGGATGTTTTCAAGCTTGCCACTATGTCTAATGGAATGTTTTCAAACTTGCCAATATGTCTAAAAGGATGATTTCGAGTTAACCTCTATGTATGAATGGATGTATTTAAGCTTGCCAATGCATCTGAAAGGATGTTTTCAAGCTTTCCACTATGTCCAAAGGGATGTTTTCAAGCTTGCTAATGTGTCTGAAGGGATAATTTCAAGTTTGCTACTATGTCTGAAGGGATGTTTTCAAGCTTGCCACTATGTCTAATGGAATGTTTTCAAACTTGCCAATATGTCTAAAAGGATGATTTCGAGTTAACCTCTATGTATGAATGGATGTATTCAAGCTTGCCAATGTGTCTGAAAGGATGTATTCAAGCTTGCCACTATGTACAAAGGGATGTTTTCATTCATTCATATGTGTTCGAAGGGATGCTTACCAATGAGTCTGAAGGGATGTTTTCAAGCTTGCTATTATGTCTGAAGAGATGTTTACAAGAATGCCACTATGTTTTAAGCGATGTTTTCAAGCTTGCCACAATGTCCGAAGTGATGTTATCAAGCTTCCAAAAGTATCTAAATGGATGTTTACAAGCTTGCCAATGTGACTTTATGGGATGTTTTCAAGCTTGTCAATGTGTCTGAAGTGATGTTATCAAGCTTGCCACTATGTCGAATGGGATGTTTTCAAACTTGACAATGTATCTGAAAGAATGTTTTCAAGCTTCTCAATATGTCTGAAGTGATGTTTTCAAACTTGCCTTTATGTTCTGAAGTGATGTTTTCAAGCTTGCCACTATGTCTGAAGTGATGCTTCCAAACTTGCCTTTTTGTCTTAAGTGATGTTTTCAAGCTTCCAAATGTGTCTGAAGGGATGTTTTCAAGCTTTCCACTATGTCTGACGGGAAGTTTACAAGCTTGCCAATATGACTGTAGTAATGTTTTCAAGCTTTCCACTATGTCTGATGTGTAGTTTTTAAGCTTGCCACTGTGTTTGAAGTGATGTCTTCAAGCTTGCCAATGTTTCTGAAAAAATGTTTTCAAGCTTGTCAATATGTCTGAAGTGATGTTTTCAAACTTGCCTTTATGTCTGCTTTATGACATGCTTCCACATGTGCCTAAAG
>NW_023624533.1:0-2150 GCF_014905685.2 Nematolebias whitei | reverse complement strand
CAAATGTGTCTGAAGAGATGTTTCCAAGCTTGCCACAATATTTTAAGCGATGTTTTCAAGCTTCCAAAAGTATCTAAATGGATGTTTACAAGCTTGCCAATGTGTCTGAAGGGATGTTTTTAAGTTAGCCATTATGTCTGAAGTTATGTTTTCTAGCTTGCCACTTTGTCCAAAAGGATTTTTTTGAAGCTTACAAATGTGTCTGAAAGGATTCTTGCCAATGTGTCTGATGGGATGTGTTCATGCTTGCCAATATGACTGAAGTAATGTTTTCAAGCTTTCCACTATGTCTGAAGTGTAGTTTTTAAGCTTGCCATTGTGTTTGAAGCGATGTCTTGAAGCTTGCTAATGTATCTGAAAGAATGTTTTCAAGCTTGTCAATATGTCTGAAGTGATGTTTTCAAACTTGCCTTTATGTCTGAATTGATGTTTTGAGCTTGCAAATATGTCTGAAGAGATGTTTACAAGAATGCCACTATGTTTTAAGGGATGTTTTCAAGCTTGCCACAATGTTCAAAGGGACAAGCTTTCAAAAGTATCTAAATGGATATTTTGCCAAGCTTGCCTATGTGACTTTATGGGATGTTTTCAAGCTTGTCAATGTGTTGAAGGAATGTTTTCAAGTTTGCCCATTTGTCTGAAGTGATGTTTTCAAGCATCCAAATGTGTCTGAAGGAATGTTTTCAAGCTTGCCAATGTGTCTGAAGTGATTTTTTCAAGCTTGCCACTTTACCCAAAGGGATGTTTTCAAGTTCACAAATGTATTCAGAACGGATGAAGGGCAAAGTGTCTGAAGGGATGTTTTCAAACTTGCCTTTTTGTCTGAAGTGATGTTTTCAAGCTTGCAAATATGTCTGAAGAGATGTTTACAAGAATGCCATATGTTTTAAGGGATGTTTTCAAGCTTGCCACAATGTCCAAAGGGATATTTTCAAGCTTCCAAAAGTATCTAAATGGATATTTTGCCAGGCTTGCCAAAGTGACTTTATAGGATGTTTTCAAGCTTGTCAATGGGTCTGAAGGGATGTTTTCAAGTTTGCCTTTTTGTCTGAAGTGATGTTTTCAAGCGTCCAAATGTGTCTGAAGGGATGTTTTCAAGCTTGCCAATGTGTCTGAAGTGTTGTTTTCAAGCTTGCCACTTTATCCAAAGGGATGTTTTCAAGTTCGCAAATGTATGAAAACGGATGAATGGCAATGTGTCTGAAGGTATGTTATCAAGCTTGCCACTATGTCTGATGGGAAGTTTACAAGCTTGCCAATATGACTGAAGTAATGTTTTCAAGCTTTCCACTGTGTCTGATGTGTAGTTTTTAAGCTTGTTACTGTGTTTGAAGCAATGTCTTCAAGCTTGCCAATGTTTCTGAAAAATGTTTTCAAGCTTGTCAATATGTCTGAAGTGATGTTTTCAAACTTGCCTTTATGGCTGAAGTGATGTTTTTAAGCTTCCACTTGTGCCTAAATGGATGTTTTCAAGCATGCCAATATGTCTGAAGTGATGTTTTAAAGCTTCCAAATGTGTTGGAAGGGATGTTTTCAAGCTTGCCACTATGTCTAATGGAATGTTTTCAAACTTGCCAATATGTCTAAAAGGATGATTTCGAGTTAACCTCTATGTATGAATGGATGTATTTAAGCTTGCCAATGCATCTGAAAGGATGTTTTCAAGCTTTCCACTATGTCCAAAGGGATGTTTTCAAGCTTGCTAATGTGTCTGAAGGGATAATTTCAAGTTTGCTACTATGTCTGAAGGGATGTTTTCAAGCTTGCCACTATGTCTAATGGAATGTTTTCAAACTTGCCAATATGTCTAAAAGGATGATTTCGAGTTAACCTCTATGTATGAATGGATGTATTCAAGCTTGCCAATGTGTCTGAAAGGATGTATTCAAGCTTGCCACTATGTACAAAGGGATGTTTTCATTCATTCATATGTGTTCGAAGGGATGCTTACCAATGAGTCTGAAGGGATGTTTTCAAGCTTGCTATTATGTCTGAAGAGATGTTTACAAGAATGCCACTATGTTTTAAGCGATGTTTTCAAGCTTGCCACAATGTCCGAAGTGATGTTATCAAGCTTCCAAAAGTATCTAAATGGATGTTTACAAGCTTGCCAATGTGACTTTATGGGATGTTTTCAAGCTTGTCAATGT
>NW_023624532.1:1870-3730 GCF_014905685.2 Nematolebias whitei | reverse complement strand
GGAGATGGTGCATGAGGTGTCCTGAAGAAATCCAACAGAGTCCCAGAGGAGAGGCAGGTCAGGCACGTGGTAGGAGGGCAAGGCACAAAACGTGAATCCAGAGCGAGGAGAGTCGAAACGAGATGACTGTAAGCACACAAAAACAAGGTAAGTATCTCTTGGCATAAACACAAGACTGGCTGGAAGCATAAGTACCATAATAAGGGAACAATGTTCCAGCGAAGAGTAGGACTCGACTGCAGCCTTAAGTAGGATTGTAGCTCGTCAGGTGGATGACCGTCAGCTGATGGTGATTAGCGGCCATCTTGGAGCTGCAGTGAGTGTCACTCTTACAGTACCCCCCCTCACGGATCGCCTCCTGGCGACCTGAGTCTCTTCTCAGGGTGAGCCCTGAAGAATGCGGTGATTAGGCTGGGGTCCAGAATGAAGGAGCGGGGAATCCATGAACGCTCCTCCGGACCGTACCCCTCCCAATCCACAAGGTACTGGAAACCTCTCCCCCGGCGCCGGACATCCAAGATGGTACGGACGATGAACGCCGGGTGATTGTCGATAAGCCGGGCGGGTGGGGGGAGGTCGGCAGGCGGGCACAATGGACTCTCAGAGACGGGCTTGAGCTGGGAAACATGGAAGGTTGGATGGATTCTCATGGAGTCAGGAAGTCGGAGACGTACCGCAGAAGGGTTGACGATCTTGATTACTGGGAATGGACCAATGAACTTGGGTGCCAACTTCCTGGGGATGTCCTTCAGAGTGATGTCTCTAGTAAAAAGCCAAACTCTCTGTCCCACCCGATAGGATGGTGCGGCGGATCGGTGCCGGTCCGCAAACCTCTTATTTTGCTCTGCCGTGCGTAGCAGTGCTGCTCTCGCTTGGTGCCAGATGCGTTGGCAGCGGCGAAAGTGGTGCTGAACTGAAGGCACCGAAATGTCAGTCTCCTGGCTGGGAAACAAAGGAGGTAAGTAACCCAGGGAAGCCTCGAAAGGGGACATACCTGTGGCTGCGGACGTATGAGCATTGTGGGCATACTCCACCCAGATCAGATGTTGGCTCCAGACTGACGGGTTGCCTTCCACGAGACATCTCAGGGTGGTCTCAAGCTCCTGATTACAGCGTTCTGCTTGACCGTTTGACTGCGGGTGATAACCCGAGGTGAGAATGGTGGATGCCCCTAAGGAGGTACAAAAACAGCGCCATACCTGGGAGATGAATTGGGGACCTCAAACTCAACTCAACTCTGTCAGAAACTATGTCAGAGGGGATGCCGTGGATGCGAAAAACGTGTTGGACCAAGATATGGGCCGTCTGCATAGCGGAAGGCAATTTTGGGAGTGGGATGAAGTGAGCCGCCTTAGAAAACCTGTCAATCACCGTGAGTTTAGTAGTGTTACCGTCTGAGGGTGGTAAACCAGTGACAAAATCCACGGCGATGTGAGACCACGGGCGACTGGGCGTGGGCAAGGGCTGAAGAAGACCTGCTGGGGGTTGAGTGCCAGTCTTGTTCCTGGCACACATGGGGCAGGCTGCCACAAACTCCTTTACATCATGTGGCAGAGTGGGCCACCAGAAATGGGTCCTAGTTAGAGAAAGCATGCGAGAGATACCGGGGTGACACGAGAGCTTGTTAGTGTACACCCACTCAAGTACCTTGGCCCTCATAGACGAGGGGACGAAAAGTGTACCAGGAGGGCCTGTGCCTGGATCTGGTTCCAATCGATGAGCCCGTTGAACCTCCTTGGCAATGGGCCAGGTGAGGGCTCCAATGATGCAAACTGGAGGCAGGATGCTGTCCTCGGACTCCGGGGCTTCTGGAGGAGAAAACTGGCGAGACAAAGCATCGGGTTTGATATTCTTGGACCC
>NW_023624532.1:0-1860 GCF_014905685.2 Nematolebias whitei | reverse complement strand
GGAGATGGTGCATGAGGTGTCCTGAAGAAATCCAACAGAGTCCCAGAGGAGAGGCAGGTCAGGCACGTGGTAGGAGGGCAAGGCACAAAACGTGAATCCAGAGCGAGGAGAGTCGAAACGAGATGACTGTAAGCACACAAAAACAAGGTAAGTATCTCTTGGCATAAACACAAGACTGGCTGGAAGCATAAGTACCATAATAAGGGAACAATGTTCCAGCGAAGAGTAGGACTCGACTGCAGCCTTAAGTAGGATTGTAGCTCGTCAGGTGGATGACCGTCAGCTGATGGTGATTAGCGGCCATCTTGGAGCTGCAGTGAGTGTCACTCTTACAGTACCCCCCCTCACGGATCGCCTCCTGGCGACCTGAGTCTCTTCTCAGGGTGAGCCCTGAAGAATGCGGTGATTAGGCTGGGGTCCAGAATGAAGGAGCGGGGAATCCATGAACGCTCCTCCGGACCGTACCCCTCCCAATCCACAAGGTACTGGAAACCTCTCCCCCGGCGCCGGACATCCAAGATGGTACGGACGATGAACGCCGGGTGATTGTCGATAAGCCGGGCGGGTGGGGGGAGGTCGGCAGGCGGGCACAATGGACTCTCAGAGACGGGCTTGAGCTGGGAAACATGGAAGGTTGGATGGATTCTCATGGAGTCAGGAAGTCGGAGACGTACCGCAGAAGGGTTGACGATCTTGATTACTGGGAATGGACCAATGAACTTGGGTGCCAACTTCCTGGGGATGTCCTTCAGAGTGATGTCTCTAGTAAAAAGCCAAACTCTCTGTCCCACCCGATAGGATGGTGCGGCGGATCGGTGCCGGTCCGCAAACCTCTTATTTTGCTCTGCCGTGCGTAGCAGTGCTGCTCTCGCTTGGTGCCAGATGCGTTGGCAGCGGCGAAAGTGGTGCTGAACTGAAGGCACCGAAATGTCAGTCTCCTGGCTGGGAAACAAAGGAGGTAAGTAACCCAGGGAAGCCTCGAAAGGGGACATACCTGTGGCTGCGGACGTATGAGCATTGTGGGCATACTCCACCCAGATCAGATGTTGGCTCCAGACTGACGGGTTGCCTTCCACGAGACATCTCAGGGTGGTCTCAAGCTCCTGATTACAGCGTTCTGCTTGACCGTTTGACTGCGGGTGATAACCCGAGGTGAGAATGGTGGATGCCCCTAAGGAGGTACAAAAACAGCGCCATACCTGGGAGATGAATTGGGGACCTCAAACTCAACTCAACTCTGTCAGAAACTATGTCAGAGGGGATGCCGTGGATGCGAAAAACGTGTTGGACCAAGATATGGGCCGTCTGCATAGCGGAAGGCAATTTTGGGAGTGGGATGAAGTGAGCCGCCTTAGAAAACCTGTCAATCACCGTGAGTTTAGTAGTGTTACCGTCTGAGGGTGGTAAACCAGTGACAAAATCCACGGCGATGTGAGACCACGGGCGACTGGGCGTGGGCAAGGGCTGAAGAAGACCTGCTGGGGGTTGAGTGCCAGTCTTGTTCCTGGCACACATGGGGCAGGCTGCCACAAACTCCTTTACATCATGTGGCAGAGTGGGCCACCAGAAATGGGTCCTAGTTAGAGAAAGCATGCGAGAGATACCGGGGTGACACGAGAGCTTGTTAGTGTACACCCACTCAAGTACCTTGGCCCTCATAGACGAGGGGACGAAAAGTGTACCAGGAGGGCCTGTGCCTGGATCTGGTTCCAATCGATGAGCCCGTTGAACCTCCTTGGCAATGGGCCAGGTGAGGGCTCCAATGATGCAAACTGGAGGCAGGATGCTGTCCTCGGACTCCGGGGCTTCTGGAGGAGAAAACTGGCGAGACAAAGCATCGGGTTTGATATTCTTGGACCC
>NW_023624531.1:0-3730 GCF_014905685.2 Nematolebias whitei | reverse complement strand
ATTTTAAAAGAACTTGGCGAGTGTTGTCTCTTTCTTCATCAGATGTCAGAGTGTCGGCTTGGGCGACCACCTGTTCAATCTGTGATGAGACTGTTAAGGGTTCTTGCTCCTTGGGGAGCTCCAACGAATCCTTTTCTGAGTCGTCGGACCTGTCCATGGGTAAGACACCATAGGTTTGTGGTCCTTGGTCGACGTCATTGGTTGAGAAAAGAGCGATGGCCTGTGATGGTTTCGTGAAACATACTGGCCCAGCTTCTTGACTTGGTACCAGGTTATCTGGGAGTCCTCCCAGAACTGGAATGCCTAGTTCAAAATCATGAAAATCAGTTTCTGAGTTTTCAGTTTGCGATGACTCATCATCGTTTGTGTGTGAGTTTATCCCCCCTTCGTCCGATGAGTGGTTGTTGGAGGCAGCAACAGCAATGTCTTGGTGTGTTTCACCGACATCTGTAATGTTGTCATTCGCGCCTTCAGATTTAGTAGCGATCAGATCACTACATCGTGCTCCTGGTTGGGTTCCCATTTCAGCGTGTATCAAAGTTTCTAAAAACCTTTGTATTTCCTCTGTCTCTTCCGAGCTCAGAGGTGTAGGGCCTTGTTCCTGGGACCTTTGTGATTTTATCGCCTCGGGACGTTTCGTCCGAGGTGGGGGAGGGTTAGGTACGTCTTTTGGGGGTTTCTCTTCGGATTTCCCCTGATAATATGGGTCCTCTTGGATCCCATATCCTTGCGTCCTACGCATGCCCCATATACGATAATCACGTTCATCCTCTGAAAGAGGAGCATTTTTGTCCCAGCGTGCACCTTCATTACGTGGTTTTTTAGTTTGAAAATACTGCCTTTTCTCGCCTGTTTTAGGAGGAGGTGGCGTCGCACGCCTTCCTTCCATTTCCAGGGAGTGGGGTTTAACCTTTATACCAGGAAACACCTCAATGGGCGTCTTATCATGAGAACATACCTCGAGTACATGCACAGCACACTGTTTAATCTCATTTATGGATTTTTCTCTGAAATTTGCCATAATTTGTACTGACATGCGTATGTCAGTGTGGAGATTTTTGCTGAAAACATATTTAAAATTTTCTTCTTCCTCCATTCCGGTTTCATTTCTGTAACCAAAATAAGCTTGGAAGATTCTTTTGTAATAGATCTTTGGATGTTCATTCTTTCCCTGCTTGACCTTGTCAGCGGCTGGGAAACCAGCAGGTCCCGTGCAGGGGTCGTACTCTCTGATCAAAGCTTCACACAGAAGGTTGTAATCCTTTCTCGTTGCATCAGGTAGACGCTCGATGAAGGTGAATACCTCTCTGTCCGAAGTGAGCCGTATCAGACTGATCTTATCCTCAACCGTAGCATTAGGATAATCCTTCAATCTGAATTCGAGATCTTTCAGGTACGCTTTTGTTCCAGTTGAACCCATCGGTCCAGGTACAAAGCGTTGTACATATTTTGAGAGTTTTAGCAGAACATCCATTGAAAGAGGAAGTTTCCATGCACTCTGTTGCATGTTTTGTGGAGGAGACCTGTTCAGGTCTGTTCCTACCGCCCGAGATGAGGGTGGATTAAGAGCAGGAGGTGCAACAACGTCTTTCTGAGGTGTTTGTAGGTGACCTGAACTCTGTCCACGGTCTTCTCTGAGTTCCAGACAAACTCGCCCCACGTCAGAAATCTTGTTTGTTGCTGCGGCCAGTTCCACCTCACAAGCCTTCAGGCGTTCCTGCGATGACCGACATTCACGTCGTGAACGCACAACTTTTTCCAGTAATATCTGTTTATGCACTTCGAGTCTGTGCAGATCTTTCTTAAGCACATCTGTAGCATCCCTGGCTTCAGATAGTGATGCCTCAAGTAATCGTATTTTGCTGGTCATTGAATCAACTTCTGCACGTGCATTTTGCTGTAAGTGAAACATCTGTTCAGAATGTTTTTTTGTGAGGACTTCGTGTTCACTTTTAAATTGAAGGAAGTGTTCTTCAATTTTCTGAACCACCTCCTTTTCACTGTCTAACCTTATTGCAAGGTAATCAGCTTTCTCAACAACTGTATAGAATGATTCTTTCAGCAATATTGCAATTTTAGCCAGCTTTTCATAGCTTGACATTTTAATTTCTGTAGCGGTAACACTTTCTGCAACCTCCTTCAGATTGTCCAATAACTCTTTTGGGTTCATGCTCTCTGCCTGTTTATCATATGGATGTAAGGATCCTGTCAGCAGCGTCAACGCATTCTCCAAGCAGTCCCTCATCTCATAAGGATAAAAGTCTTTTTCCCTGACACCTGTCATGGTTATTCACCGTTCAGCACTTTTTCTGGATAAAACAATTGCCAGCTTCAGATATTGTTACAGGTAAATAATTGTATTCAAATGTCAATGAGTTTCACACTATTTTAGCTTTGGGTTTACACAAAAGTACTGTTATAAGTCGACTTATTCAAATGTGGGCACCGTCTCAGGTTTTACCCCAATTCATGAATATTTAAGTAAATGCTTCCATGCAGTGTTACTTGTATGTGCTTATTTTTCAACAGATACTAGATTACCAAGCGCTTTTTAGTGTATTTTACTCTAAAGCACTGAATTTTATAAACCTGCAATTTCTCTTTTTAGTTTCACAGCACATCAGTTTAAAAATGTTTTTAAACCGTTTACTTCCAGAAATTCGCTATTTTAAACAGTTACTCATCAACCCAGGTGGGTGAAAAGAGAAAAGAAAATTGATGATGAGGAATAATCAGTCTTTTTTCAGAAAAACTGTACTCCTTTCTCCTGCCAATCTTCTATTTAAAATTAAATAGGAGATGTAATTGTTTAGGTGGTAAATAAAATCAGAAAAGTCTCTTTTTCCTGAAATATTTACTCTTATTTAGTGATTTAGCAATTAAACGTGTATTATATTTCCAGCAAACGAGTAAACTCTCAGCTCTTATGATTATCTGTGCCTGTGTCTACCAAAAAGTTCTAATTTTTTCATTCTGCACCTGCTTGAGGATTTATCAGTGAATGAAAAATTTCCTAGTAAACGCCTCTCTGGGCATAAATACTTTACTGACTTTTAATGGTAAGATAACATAACAGTATAAATCAGCTCGAGGAAGTTTGTTAACTCAAAGTTCGTCTTACAGAAATAAAAATGTTTAATTTCACTAACATACCTAAAACTGAAGTGAAACTGTGATCTCAAGTTTCTCCAGGAGGGGGCAGTGTTTAGCTTTCTACCATCAGGAGTCTATGACGACTTCCTGTGACGTTCGGTTGACATCCTGTTTTTAGCCGCTTAGCTTAAAGTTAGCTTCGGCTAAACTCGGTTAAAATCAACATTTCTGAACGAATTTAAGCGTAAACGTGGCGTTGTTTCAACAAGCACGACTGTTATGCATGAACACGAGTTTTATGGGACATGTGGCAAGTTACATTTAGTGATTTTAAGCACAGCAAAGCTCTCGGTTGCAACCGAGCTCATTTCCGACATGGAGGAAGTGACGTGACACGTCACTCACCCGGTCGTTAGCTGTTAGCTTAAAATTAGCATCGCTAGCGTTGTTCAAAAACATCATTTAATGACGGATTTTAAACTCAAACGCGGCGAAATTTTAACCATTATGCTTCGAAAACACGGAGCAGTGGATCAGAATCAACTTTTAAAGCGCTTTTCAGCTTTAAAAAGCAGATTTTATTCCCTATGAAAAACGAGTTTTCATTTCCGGGTCACGTGACTGAATCGTTCAATGA
>NW_023624530.1:0-3731 GCF_014905685.2 Nematolebias whitei | reverse complement strand
CACAACAAGGTTGGATCCACCCATATCTGTCACCGCTATCACTGGAAGGAACATCTCGTCTATTTCATATAAGACAGAAAAAATAAATTTTGTGGTCTCAGGGAATCACAGAGAAATGGGTGAGTTCTTTGTGTTTGATTCTCCCACTTCACAACTCATTTTGGGATACCCATGGTTAAGGATTCACAACCCCCACATTAACTGGGTCGAGAACAGGATTGAAAGATGGGGAGAGGAATGTTCATTAAAATGCCTCCGTTCCGCCATTTCTCCCAGTTCTTCTCCTCCAGTGCAGAAAGAGAAGATTGATTTTTCCAAAATCCCCATCCTCTACCATTCCTTAGCACCGGTGTTCAGTAAACAATTAGCCTTATCTTTGCCACGTCACAGACATTATGATTGTGCGATCGATTTACTGGCTGGAGCTCCGCTACCCGCTAGTAGATTGTTTAATATATCTGGTCCTGAGAGAGCCTCCATGACAGAGTATATCGAAGACTCTCTTAAATCTGGCATTATTCGCCCATCCACGTCTCCACTTGGCGCTGGTTTCTTTTTTGTCGCAAAGAAGGACAAGACCCTTCGTCCATGTATAGACTATCGGGGCCTGAATCAAATAACTATCAAGAATAAATATCCTCTACCTCTCATCGACTCCGTTTACGAACACTTACAAGGTGCTACTATATTCACAAAACTAGACCTCCGTAATGCCTATCACCTAGTCCGTATTCGTAAGGGGGACGAGTGGAAAACTGCTTTCAAGACACCCCTTGGACATTTCGAATATCTGGTCATGCCTTTTGGCTTGACCAACGCCCCAGCAGTTTTTCAGGCCCTTGTCAACGACGTCTTACGTGATTTTCTCCAAGTCTTCGTGTTCGTCTACCTAGATGACATATTAATCTACTCTAAAGACGAGGCACAACACACCCAACACGTCAAAGCAGTCCTCCAAAGATTACTGGAGAATCAACTGTTTGTGAAAGCTGAGAAGTGTGAGTTCCACAAGACCTCAGTCACGTTTTTGGGTTTTATTTTTGAGAGGGGACAAGTGAGGTCTGACCCAGATAAGACGCAAGCAGTGGTGGACTGGCCGACACCTACTAATCGGAAACAGTTACAGAGATTCTTGGGGTTTGCCAACTTTTACAGACGCTTCATTAAGAACTACAGCAAGATTGCCATTCCTCTAACACAACTAACTTCAACCCGCTTAAAATTTTCTTGGACTGATAAGGCTGAACTTGCTTTCTCCAATCTCAAACATCTCTTCTCCACTGCTCCGATCTTATCCCATCCAGATACCTCAAGACAATTCATCGTGGAGGTCGACGCATCTGACTCTGGGGTTGGGGCCGTCCTCTCGCAGAGGTCATCCGACGATGGGAAACTTCACCCGTGTGCCTTCTTCTCCCGTCGCCTCTCGTCCGCCGAAGCCAACTACGACGTGGGTGATCGTGAGTTGTTGGCCATCAAGTTAGCCTTGGAGGAATGGAGGCACTGGTTGGAGGGATCAGAACTCCCCTTCATCATTTGGACGGATCACAAAAACCTGGCCTACCTTCAAGGGGCGAAGAGGCTCAATGCCCGACAGGCCAGGTGGTCCCTGTTCTTTTCCCGCTTCCAGTTCTCCATTACCTATATCCCGGGATCTCGGAACATCAAGCCAGACGCCCTCTCTCGACAATTCTCGTCAACCGAGGATTCCGGAACTCCCGAAGACATCCTCCCGTCCTATTGCAAGGTGGGAGCGGTAACTTGGCCCATCGAGAAGGACATCCTGGAGGCCCAAACTACCGAACCTGATCCTGGTTCGGGTCCCCCTGGACGGCTGTTCGTTCCCTCCTCCATGGTGGGCAAGGTTCTGGAGTGGCTCCACACTGCCCGTTTCTCTTGTCACCCCGGTATACGACGCATGCTCCACCTGACAAGAGCTTCCTTCTGGTGGCCAAACATGCAGAAGGACGTTAAGGAGTTCGTCTCTTCCTGCCCTACCTGCGCCCAAAACAAGAACAACAACCAACCCCCTGCTGGCCTTCTTCTTCCTCTCTCCATCCCCACTCGTCCTTGGTCCCACGTCGCCTTGGATTTCGTCACTGGCCTCCCCGTCTCCAATGGTAACACTGTCGTCTGCACCATTGTTGATCGGTTTTCCAAATCTGCTCATTTCATCCCTCTCCCCAAACTCCCCTCTGCTCTCGAGACCTCACAGATTATCACGGAGCATGTCTTCCGCCTCCATGGCATTCCATCGGACATTGTGTCTGATCGGGGCCCTCAATTCATCTCCCAAGTCTGGAAGGGTTTCTGTGAGGCTTTGGGGGCCACGGTCAGTCTCACCTCGGGATACCACCCCCAATCCAATGGCCAGACGGAGAGATGCAACCAGGATCTGGAGGCTGTCTTGAGGTGTGTGATCGGTTCCAACCCATCATCCTGGAGCCAGCATCTCCCATGGATTGAGTACGCCCACAACTCACAGACCTCGGCGGCCACTGGACGATCTCCATTTGAGGTGGCTTTGGGATTTTCCCCTCCTCTCTTCCCTTCTCAGGAGGCCGATGTGGGCGTTCCCTCGATACACCTTCACCTCAAGCGCTGTCGTCGGGTCTGGCGACAGACTAGGGCGGCTCTGGCCAGGTCCTCCGAGCAGAACAAACGCTTCGCGGACAGACACCGCTCCGAGGCTCCCAGATATGAGGTTGGTCAGAAGGTTTGGCTTTCGACTCGGGACATCTCATTGAAGGACTTCCCCAAGAAGCTCTCTCCTAGGTTTATTGGTCCCTTCCCTATTGTGAGAGTGCTGAACAGGTCGGCGGTGCGGCTTCAACTCCCTCCATCCATGAGGATACACCCGACCTTCCACGTGTCCCAAGTCAAACCCATTGTGTCCAGTCCTCTTCAACCTCCCTCTAGAGCCCCTCCTCCCCCCCGGATGATTGATAACGCGCCTGCGTTCACCGTCAGACGTCTCCTGGATGTGAGACGCAGGGGTCGGGGCGTCCAATACCTGGTAGATTGGGAGGGGTATGGTCCTGAAGATCGCTCCTGGGTCCCTAGGTCTCGCATCCTGGACGCAGGCCTTATCACCTCCTTTTTCAGGGCTCACCCTGAGAAGCGGCTTAGATCGCCGAGAGGCGATCCTTGAGGGGGGGGCACTGTGGGATTCCTGTTTTCCCTCTGTCTGTTTGTGTCTGTTTGTCACTTTTCCCTCCACAGCTAATCACCCAACTCGTCACACCTGCCACCAATCTGAGGAGTACTGCTACTCACCTATTTAAGCAGCTGCCAGCCTCCTCTCCAGTGCTGGGACATCTTCTGACAATTGGACCTTCCACGGCCTGATTCATTCTGGTCCTCCTTAGGATTTCTCCTACCACTGGAACCCCTTCCTGTGGATTTTGATGTCCTGTCTCCAGCAATGACGTCCACCACTCTGTCTGGGTCAACCTCCTACTCTCTCCTGGATTCTTCTCACACCCAGGATCCCACTCTTTGCTCCTCCTCAACCATCTCCTGCAACAATAACAAGTAAGGATCAATTCTTGTTTTATCATCATCATCATCATCTACCAAGAGGATATATATTCACCGTCTCTCCCCTTCCCTTACAGCTGTTCGAGTTTTTATCTCCACCTGTAAATAAATATCACTTACCTTTTTACCTGCCTCGTGTCCTTGCTTCCTTGGTCTGCTACATTGGGGGTCGACGTTGTATAAACCTGATA
>NW_023624529.1:0-3731 GCF_014905685.2 Nematolebias whitei | reverse complement strand
GAGTTTTGACCTTAGACTTAGTTTCGACGTAGGCCTAGTCCACTACAGTCCCCCCTTTGGAAATCATCACCTGTCCATGGAGATGAATTCCAACTATGGACTTACGTCGTCGATTGTCCTTGAAGCTTGATGTAATCCAGCAAAGAAACAAGAGTCAAGAGTAATCCAGCAAGGAAACAAAAGTCAAAAGTAATCCAGCAAGGAAAACAAAAGTCAAGGTAATTCCACAATGTTCTTGGTAATTCCATTGTGTTGATTATAATTCCATATCGTCTCGACAATTCCATTGTAGCAATGCTTTAACCCCTTGGAAACAGAGTCTGTAATCCATTGGAAAAAGTCATATAATCCACAACGGTAAATCCACAACGATTGGAAGTGTTGATTAATCAGCATACAGAGGGGTACCCTTGGATTGAACTGAAGAAGCGGCCACTGGATGAAGAGTGGAGACCAACGTCAGGATTGCAGGTCGCCTCCAGCGAAGGTTGTCTCCAGCGACGTCCAGCCTGTGTCGTTCTGGTTCAATGTGTCATGCAATTATGTGGTTTAAGGTGGGCTTATGAAGGGGATTTTACATAAGGCCTTAAACTATATGCACCTGGTGTGTAGCTATTATGGTTGGGAACAGCTACAACTACCAGTTAAGGGGTGGAGCATGCTGAAAAGGGGTAACTACAGGGGTTTAAGCCTATAGAAAAGGGTTCCAAACTACTTTTCCATTTCTAACTTGGGTTAAGTTAGCTTTACATGGCAAAATATAGTTTGGTTCAAATGTCTGTTGTCTTTTAGACGAACGACTTGAGATTGGGTGTTTGGTTTCCCCATAAATGTTTTGGAAGTCTATGGCGAGACTTATCAAAAAGAATTAGCTATCCCCCCGAATAGAATTGTTCGAGTAGGTTCGGCTTAAGCGTTGTGAGATCAATGTAGATTATGGTACTTAAAGTAGCAATAATATACCTTGACTCCGCAAAGATTGCAATTTAATGAATGAACTGCATGTTGGCATGGTCAAAGGCTTCTTAGTCTCTAACTTACTACACACAAGATTCATTCTTACCTCAGAAACAACCAAAATCAACTAAACAACGTTTCAACACCGACAAGAGTAGTGACTAAGCATCTAGAAACATCGTTTCACTGCTCCTCCTCACCCTGGTTGTCAGTTTCAGTCACGTTGTCCCGTGTGAGTGGCTTCTTTGCGGACCCGCTTACGCGAGGCATAATCATATCGAGGTGCGCTGCATGGCGATCCACGTCGACTCGGAGTGACGTTTGGCCCCGGGACAGGGATGCGAGTATCCCACACAATACGAGGGTTATCGTCATTAGCAGGGCTATGATTAATGTGTCCGCGCTCGACCACGCATAGTTAATTGGTTGGATCGGGTTCTTAGTTGTGGACCTGAGGGACTTGAGAACTTGGTTTATTGGTTCCACGTCGACGACTTGGGTGCCTTCAAAACGGATCCTTCCCAGAGTCTCTGGATCTATGTCTATAGACATATTTCCTAGGTACTCTGAGTCATCCAGAGTCGCGTCCCATCGTTCCGGATCGAGGTGATAGAGCGTCAAATCACCAATGTGTATGGTTGTTCCCTGGGGAACACTGATCCACATCGTTTTGTCCGGTAACGCCAAAGGTCTATTTGCCCCGGGTTGATCGTAGGCTATGATCGCCTGTCTTTGAGGAGCGTTCACTAGCCAACGAGAGCCAATTATTTCCGCTTTTGCATCTTTAGCCAGGTGTCGAGGCGTTACGGTCGTTGAGCACTTAGAATTTTCCGGAATAGGTGTTAATCCGCATATGCCCGCGGTTTTATTCCACATAAACGGTTTGCTCGGGCACAGATAGTGTATCTCCCGAGTGAGAACACACATCTGCAGGTTTGGAGCTAGGTAAACTGAGGGGTTGTCGTCGTGGTACGCAACCATCCTTGGTGTGTCAATTTGAACATGGTTTTCGCCGTGCCAATTGCCAACATTTACGACGTCCCTGAGTCTATATATGCCGTTTGAGGGAATTATCGGTAGGTTGATAATGAACGCCATTTCAAATGTTTTGTGATTGACGTAGATTGGGATTGCGCTACCGAGAGTGTAAGCCAGGTGTGCCTGTGTTTGCGTAACTTTTTCGTGCGTAGCGGAGCTGAGGATGTCGTTCACCATCTGTAGAGAGACTAGATACGGTGGGATCCTACCGGTGGCTAGTGTATCTACCGACGAACTGATATCTCTAAGCATGTCAGCAAAAATCCTATCCATTAGGTGTGCGACAGCGTAATCCGCTTCAACCTTAAGAGTTAACTCATTTACCGCTATTACGAGGGCTTTGATCTCTTGGGTGTGAGTCAAGAGGGTGAAGATTACCAGTAGTGGTATCATCATTGTCCTATGGAAACACAAAGAGATAGGTCTTAGCTTCGTAATGGTCAAGGGTAGGTCCTGTGAATTTAAACTATGGTTAAGTTTATTATCCATTAGTTATCTTCTGCTTGGATGACCCTTGTTCCCACGAGGTCAGATTTTGTGAGATCTTTGTCTCCTGAGGAGTTATTGCACGCCTTGTGTGGTTTAACCTGGTTACGGTGTACCCATTTAACAGTTGGCTCTTTTTGGCCTTTACTGATTTTTATCTGGTAGATAATTGGAGACACTTTGTCGGTTATCAGATGGGGTCCAGTCCATCTGGGCATCAGCTTACGGGCGAGAGTTCCGGTCCCGGACTCTCTTCTCCCAGTTATGGGTGCAAACGTGTAGTACCAGACCCTGTCTCCCACTTGGAGTTCCTCGTGAGAGGCCTTTTGGTCGTAGTACGCTTTGCGTCCTTCAGCTGATTTTTCCAGGTTTTTCTGTGCGAAAGCAAAAGTGTTTTTAAGGTGTCTTTCCAAGTCTTTCATGTATTGTTGTGTGGTGTAGGCTGTTGCCATGGCAGCATCGCCTGGTTGGTCCAAGAGTGCTTCGTGTGTGAGGACACCTTCGAGTGTTACTGACAGGTACGCCTTTTTGGCGACCCCCCTTCTGATAAAGTTACACAGAAACCTTTTGGGTTTTTTCTGACGCTTCTTCACGCGTTCAGCCTTATCTGTGTAATTGTGGTTTGCCTGAACCGTCAGCACAGCAGAAGCTGTTTCTGAGTGTTCAGCCTGCGATGACTCGTCATCGTTCGTGTGTGTGTTTACCCCCCCTTCGTCCGATGAGGGGTTGTTTGAGGCAACAACAGCAATGTCTTGGTGTGTTCCACCGACATCTGTTATGTTGTCATTCGCGCCCTCGGATGTAATAGGAATTACATTACTGCAAAGTGCTCCTGGTTGGGTTCCCGTGTCAGTGTGTTTCAAAGTTTCTAACAACTTGCGTAGTTTCTCTGTCTCTTCCGAGCTCAGAGGTGTAGGGCCTTGTTTCTGGAACTTTTGTGATTTATTCGCCTCGGATCGTTTCATCCGAGGTGGGGGACGGTCAGGTACGTCTTGCGGGGGTTCCTTTACGTACTGCCCCTGATGATATGGTTTCTCATATCGTTGCGTCCTGCGCCCACCCATTTTTCGATAATCACTGGCTTCCTCTGAAAGAGGAGCCTTTTTGTCCCAGCGTGCACCTTCAGGACGCGGTTTGTTAGCTTGAACAGACTGTTTTCTCTCTTTCTTCTTAGGAGGAGGCGGCGAAGCACGTCGTCCTTCTAGTTCAAGAGGGAGGGGTTTAACCTTTACACTAGGAAACACTTCTAT
>NW_023624528.1:0-3732 GCF_014905685.2 Nematolebias whitei | reverse complement strand
TCAGGGTCAGATGAGGGTCAGATCATCAGGCCATCTAGTTCACTACAGTCCCCCCTTTGGAAATCATCACCTGTCCATGGGGATGAATTCCAACCGTGAACTTAGACCTTGAAATGTCCTTGAGCTTGATGTAATCCAGCAAGGAAGACCAAAGTCAGAAGTAATCCAGCAAGGAAACAAAGTCAAGGTAATTCCACAATGTTCTTGGTATTCCATTGTGTTGATTATAATCCCATATCGTCTCGATAATTCCATTGTAGCAATGCTTTAACCCCTTGGAAACAGAGTCTGTAATCCATTGAAAAAGTCATATAATCCACAACGGTAAATCCACAGCGATTGGAAGTGTTGATTAATCAGCATACAGAGGGGTACCCTTGGGTTGAACTGAAGAAGCGGCCACTGGATGAAGAGTGGAGACCAACGTCAGGGTTGCAGATCGCCTCCAGCGAAGGTTGTCTCCAGCGACGTCCAGCCTGTGCCGTTCTGGTTCAATGTGTCATGCAATTATGTGGTTTAAGGTGGGCTTATGAAGGGGATTTTACATAAGGCCTTAAACTATATGCATCTGGTGTGTAAGCTATTATGGTTGGGAACAGCTACAACTACCAGTTAAGGGGTGGAGAATGCTGAAAAAGGGGTACTACAGGGGTTTATGCCTATAGAAAAAGTGTTCCAAACTATTTTTCCATTTCTAACTTGGTTTAAGTTAGCTTTACATGGTAAAATATAGTTTGGTGTAATTGTCTGTTGTCTTTTAGACGAACGACTTGAGATTGGGTGTTTGGTTTTCCCATAAATGTTTTGGAAGTCTATGGCGAGACTTATCAAAAAGAATTAGCTATCCCCCCGAATAGGATTGTTCGAGTAGGTTCGGCTTAAGCGTTTTGAGATCAACGTAGATTATGGTACTCAAGGTAGCAATAATATACATTGACTCCGCAAAGATTGCAATTTAGTGAATGAACTGCATGTTGGCATGGTTAAAGGCTTCTTAGTCTCTAACTTAACTACACAACAAAATTCATTCTTCCTTCAGAAACAATACCAAAATCAACTAAACAACGTTTCAACACCGACAAGAGTAGTGACTAAGCATCTAGAAACATCGTTTCACTGCTTCTCCTCACCCTGGTTGCCAGATTTCAGTCACGCTGTCCCGTTTTATCAAGGGTAGGTCCTGTGAGTTTAAACTATGGTTAAGTTTATTATCCATTAGTTATCTTCAGCTTGGATGACCCTTGTTCCCACGAGGTCTGATTTTGTGAGATCTTTGTCTCCTAAGGAGTTATTGCACGCCTTGTGTTGTTTAATCTGGTTACGGTGTACCCATTTAACAGTTGGCTCTTTTTGGCCTTTACTGATTTTTATCTGGTAGACAATTGGAGACACTTTGTCGACTATCAGATGGGGTCCAGTCCATCTGGGCATCAGCTTACGGGCGAGAGTTCCGGTCCCGGACTCTACTCTCCCAGTTTTGGGTGCAAACGTGTAGTACCAGACCCTGTCTCCCACTTGGAGTTCCTCGTAAGAGGCCTTTTGGTCGTAGTACGCTTTGCGTCCTTCAGCTGATTTTTCCAGGTTTTTCTGTGCGAAAGCAAAAGTGTTCTTAAGGTGTCTTTCCAAGTCTTTCATGTATTGTTGTGTGGTGTAGGCTGTTGCCATTGCAGCATCGCCTGGTTGGTACAGCAGGTGCAGAGGGAGAGTCATTTGTCGACCCGTCATCATCTCGAAAGGAGCGATGCCAGTCGACGTGTGTGGAGTGGCCCTTATGGCCATGAGGACCAGAGGGAGTTTCACGTCCCAGTCCTTGTGGTTTGCGGCTACGTATTTTTTCAAAATACTCACCACCGTCCTATTTGCTCTCTCAACCTGGCCTGAAGCCTGTGGGTGGTAGCCAATATGGAAGTTGGCTTTGACGCCTAGCGTCTTCCACAGTTCCTTCATTACTTCACCTGTGAAGTGTGTACCTTGGTCTGAGTTCACCCTAAGGGGAAGTCCAAACCTTGAAAATACATGATTCATTAATAACATAGCAGTGGTTTGTGCTGTGTCATTAGGGGCTGGTAGACATTCTACCCATTTGGTAAACGCGCAGGTTACCGTGAGAAAATATTTATTTCCTCTAGAGGTCTTAGTGAGTGGTCCGACCCAGTCAATCTGGAGGTCCGACCATGGAAATGCAATGCCTCTACTATGCAGTGGTGCTCTGTGAAGTGGTCTGGATGGTTGAAACTGGCCACAGATCAGGCACCCTTTTATGTAGTCCTTGACATCCTTTTTCATTCCAGGCCAATAAGCAATTTGTTTTAATGCTTTCAGCGTGGCATTGTCACCCTTATGTCCTGCGGACGGAAGGTCATGTGCATGGACTAACATCACCCCCCTGTGGTCATGGGGGACCACGAACACAGGTGAGGACGTCCGTCCATGAGCGAAAGTTAGGATGCCTTTAAGTAGTTTTAGCTGTTTTCGCAGCTGAAAGAGGACTTTAAGGTCTGGATTGGAATCCAGCTCATCTTTCGATGGAGTGTATTTGTCTGGGTCAGTCAGATACAGCATCATCGAGTTAATTGCAGGATCCAACTTCTGAAGTTGGATGATGTCTGGGTCAGTCAGCAACGGGCGCACAGAAACTGTGTTATCAGCAGGTTTAGCTGCAGCTTGTGCACGTGTGACTGCCATTACCTCAGTTGTAGCTTGTGACGACTGAGTGTTGAGTAGCCAGGAGGGGTCAAAGGACCACGTGGGTCCGTCAACGGCACCTTCTTTGGCTAGGGAGTCTGCAAGGTCATTGTAGTGCTTGTCATCGCCTGGGACTCTAGAGTGTCCTGGAACTTTCTTCCAGAATATCTGTAGATCATGTGACGTCACTAAGTGGTCACATGTCATGAAAAGCTCTTTGTGTTTTACCACCTTTTTGTTGCTTGTGAGAAAACCGTTCTGTTTCCACAGAGCGAGATGACACAAGAAACTAAGTCGAGCATAGTTAGAGTCAGTGCAGATGACTAGCGTCTGGATGGAGCGTTCTACTGCCATCTGTAGGCCTATTAGGATTGCAGCTATCTCAGCGTACTGAGAAGACTGAGAGCCTAATTTATAGCCAAATGTGACCTGTTCTTGGTCCTGGAGGAGAACTCCTCCAACACCTGCTTTGCAGATTGTCTCGTGGTGGAATGAGCATCCATCCACGTACATTGTTGCCATATCTTTGCAGATATTGCTATCAAAGAAGTGGTGATTTGGGTCCTCAGCAGCTGAGGGTTTGCTCACAACCGGCTGTTGGGTGGCTGGTACATCCTGTGTACATTCTTGGCAGATTGCCAAATCAGTGCCCAAGTGCGACTTCTTATTTTGACCGTAGCGGATGTCTAGGTTAAAACTTTGAAGTGCCATAAGCCATGTTGCAACGCGTGAGTTTGTCACCACACCATCTCTGATGCGTTGGCTGTTCAGAAACGTTACTGGCTGGTGTTGTGTCTCAACAATAATCCTCTGTCCACCAATATAGCAGGAGAAATGTTTCACTGCCCACACAGTGGTCAATAGAGCCTTCTCACAGTCTGAATACCGTAATTCAGGGCCTGCCATTGTTTTGCTGGCGTAGGCCACAACACGCCTGTCTTTGTCGTGTATTTGGTACAGACCTGCACTCATGCAGTAAGTTGAGAAGCCCACTTCCAAGTAGAACTCTTTGTTGTAGTCTGGGTAGACTAGACATGGGGCTAGCTT
>NW_023624527.1:3003-3732 GCF_014905685.2 Nematolebias whitei | reverse complement strand
AAATGGTGGAAGATGAAGAAGGAAGAATGTTGTGAGAAATTCAGAGGGGAGCTGTTAAAGGCTCTGGGTGGTAAGAAAGAGCTTCCAGATGACTGGACTACTACAGCAACAGTAATTAGAGAGACAGGTAGGAAGGTACTTGGTGTGTCATCTGGACAGAGAATGGATGATCAGGAAACCTGGTGGTGGAATAGTGAAGTGCAGGAAGCTGTTCAAAGAAAGAGGTTAGCCAAGAAGAAATATGACAGAGAGAGGACTGAAGAGAGGAGACAGGAATATAAGTTCCCTCCCAACGACACGATCACAAACCACTGCATCAACCTCTCCGCTCTAACCCTGTCAGAAAAACAAAGAGTCACTAATCTGGGAGTGATAATGGACCCTTCCCTGAAACTTAACAATCACGTAAACATGATTGTTAAATCATTCTTCTTCCAACTGAGGCGGCTGTCTAAACTGAAGCCCATATTGTCCAAAAAGAACCTGGAGACAGTAATACATGCATTCATTACATCTAGGCTTGATTACTGCAATTCTCTCCTGTTTGGTATCAGTCAGACCTCCATTGCACGACTACAACTGGTCCAGAATGCAGCAGCCCCATTTTTAACCAGTACAGGCAAAAGAGAGCACATTACACCAGTTTTGGCCTCACTGCACTGGTTACCAGTTCACTTTCGAATCCAGTTCAAAATACTCATGTATGTTTACAAATTATGAACAGTGTCA
>NW_023624527.1:0-2903 GCF_014905685.2 Nematolebias whitei | reverse complement strand
CTACAACCGTATGTCCCACCACGCTCCCTGAGGTCAGCGGACCAGTTGCTCCTCACAGTTCCAGGAACTCGTCTTAAGCGCAGAGGTGACAGGACCTTCTCTGTAGCAGGACCAAGACTCTGGAACGAGTTACCTCTGCTTGTCAGACAGGCCCCCCCACTCTCGGTTTTCAAGTCCGGTTTAAAAACTCACTACTATTCAGCAGCTTTCAACACCAGATGATCTGTGTTTGATCCTGTATGCTCCACACTGGTTTGTCGTCATTATCTGCATCGTTTTTATGTCTATATTCTGATTTACCTCATTTTGTATTTTGCTTTGTGTGTTACCTGTTGTTCTGTCTGTACAGCACTTTGGTTGGTCTTGTAGCTGTTTTAAGTGCTCTATAAATAAAATGGTATGGTATGGTATGGTATGGTATGGCATGGTATGGTATGGTATGGTATGGTATAGTATGGTATGGCATGGCATGGTATGGTATGGTATGGTATGGTATAGTATGGTATGGTATAAGTAGATGGGACGCAGAGCAAACAGGGAGGTAGCTAAGACAAAGCAGAGGGCATACAATGAGTTGTATGGGAGACTGGACACTAAAGAGGGAGAGAAGGACATTGCTGTTTTTACAGCAGCACAGCTGCTAGAGCTGCATCTCACAGCCAGAAGGTTGCAGGTTTGATTCCCGGCCTCTCTGTGAGGAGTTTGCATGTTCTCTCTGTGCATGTGTGGGTTTTCTCTGGGTACTCCTGTTTCCTCCCACAAACCAAAACCAGGGTGTACCCCACCTCTTGCACAGTGCCTGCAGGAGATGGACACCAGCTCCACTTGACCCAGAAAGAAAAAGACTGATGTACAAATGGATGGATGAAAAAGTTCTTCCCTGACATCCGAGGAGATCCTCAATTACATTAACTGTGAAACATCATCAAACTCACAGGCTGTACCTTTGGAGTTCCTTATGGCTTCCATTCAGATCCCTGTGATTCATTAGCCTTTTAAAGGCATGGACGCTCCTGCATGCTCTCTGCCCCTCGCATGAGATCAGCTCTGTGCGTTAATAACACGAGACAGGAAGGGCAGGCTGGATCGATGCTGGCTCTATACATAGATGAAGTGATGATCTACGGCAGCCTCAGCAGCAGCATGAATGTGAGAAGGCCTTATTTAACACGAGGTCATACGAAACTGTTCATGTTAGATTAAATTAATCAATCACTCACGGGTGGTTGCTGTGTGTGCATGTGCAGCCTGTGTGTTTGTGCCTTCTTTGTGGAAGTGGCTTAAGGGATGCCTGCCTGCACGCCTCGTAGGAAATGTCCTCATATTAGTACGTCCAGCGGTCGGCTGTCCTCTGCTCGATATTGATCGGTCACATTAGGGAGTCTGCGGGTCAGTGTTTCTCCACTGGAGAAAGAAGAAGATGAAGGGGGACAGGGAGGAGGCATGAGGGATTCATCAGAGGGCACAGGCAGACGAGACGAGAGGACTACGACAGGACGAAACAGGAAGTGATGACACTGATGAGTTGTTTTTGAGCCAGCACTGTTCAACATGGCCTCTCTCCCTTTGATGATGTGTTTGTTCACATCACATTAATATAAAGACTAAACTAAACTGTCCATACTGAATACATTATTTTAGTCAGCACACTTGCGCTCTGATGTTTGCTTAGTTGAGCCGTTGAATGTTATTGATCTGATCAGTTGTTTCTCTGTGAGATCCGTCTTTTCAGCTCACCACTTCTCATTCTGACATTTTTATAGGAACATGTGAGCAGCTGGTTCTGGTTGTCATCATCAAACTGGTTGATCCACTCTGAGAAGGTGCTATTTATAAGACTGAGCTGGATACAGCACCTCAGACTGAGGAAGTCTTTCGGATGAAAGACGAAACGTTTCTACAATTTTGTTGTTTTCTTTTGTTTTTTTGAACGTCCAGAGGACCAGATTGAACGTTTTTATATTTTTCCACCTGGATTATTGAGCATCATCAGGATATATGAACATGCGTTTGTCCTGGGAGAGAGTTCAGACTCAACAACTGACACTTTTTATTCACTGAACTTGATCTGAAGTCGTTTTTGCTTTGAGTTTACATCCATGTCTGTTTGTGTCCCAGTTTACATTTTTAGTGCCATATTTTGCTCTAAATTTGTATCAGTCTTTAGTCGTAGATTTGTTTTATTAGACGTTATAAATGTTACAGTTCTGTGATTTTTGACTGCCATGGAAAGGCAAAAATGGATGTAAAATGTTTTTGCTCGCGCACATCTATTTGTTGCCAAGATATCTCATGGAGCGCAGGACAACTGTTAATGAAACTTACAATCATTCATGAACATCTACAACTGATTTAAGCTTTCAAGTCATCCTGATTCAAGGTAGCCACCCCAGCCTATGGACATCACCTAACACAAAGATGGACAATGTTCAGTCAAATTTATAATTTTAAGCCAAACTGTCTGCTTGACATCTCATTATATTGCATGAGCTTTTACTTCATAGCTACAATTTCATCATTTTTCATTATAAGATGATCTTCATCTAAAACCCCGAAGTGAAAGGTGGAAGCAGGTGGTTTGGATTCAAGAAGTTGGACGCCCAGTTCATTTAAGCTTTATTTCTACAGGTTAGTGTCACTGAGCCTCGAGGACTCATTTTCAAGAGAGACCTGATTTAAACCATAACTACAAATGAGGTACAGGCAACAATAAACATTCATAAAAAGCATATAAAATGAAAAAGTAAATAGACGAAATGAAATTCAAACTAAACAAAAACAGCTATGTTATAGAACGATGTAAAAAACTAACAACAGGAACATCTGCAGGAACTGAACAGATGTTTGAAGCCCTTTAGAGAGGTCAAAGGTCGAGAGCTTCAGGTCTTTTTACAAGATATTCC
>NW_023624526.1:0-3732 GCF_014905685.2 Nematolebias whitei | reverse complement strand
CTCTCAGCCTTGTCTGAATTTGAGTACCATTTTGTTAAACCGTAACAGAATGATTCAGCCATAACATGAGTACTCACGACAAGGCCGAGAAGGATCAGCTACAAGAGCTACTAGCTTCCCAAGAACACCGAATAACCACTACTGAAAATATGTTTCAACAGATTGTAAAACAACAACAGAAACTCTCCGAGAATTTAACCGAACTGGGTAGTATGGTCCACGAGCTAGGTAAGAAGGTATCTTCATCTTCCCACACCGAGACATTTAACTCCAACCTCTCCTCACAACCTTCTGGATCTTCAACTCTACACACTATCCGTGAGCCCGAGATAAAACCCAGTGTACTATTTTCTGGTAAGGCCGAGGAGTTTGGAGGGTTTATGTTACAGTGTAATTTAGCCTTTAGCAGAGCTCCACGAACCTTTTTTTCCGACTCGTCCCGTATTTCCCACATAGTTTCCTCTCTTCAAGGGGAGGCGTTGAGGTGGGCGAACGCATACTTCAGCTCCGTTTCAGTAAATGACTGTGCCTTTTCTGTTTTTTTTAATGATTTCCAGAGGGTTTTTGAGCGTCCCCTGCACCAAGAGACCGCTTCCAAGAGGCTAATGGCGCTACGCCAGGGGAACCAATCTGCGGCGGACTTCGCACTTCACTTCCGGATCACGGCCCGAGAGGCCGGATGGGAGGACCTCGCTCTTCGGGGAGTGTTTGTGAGTGCCCTCAATGATCACATTAAAAATCAACTAGCCCTCGTAAATCATCCCGACAATCTGAACGATTTGATCGACCTGTCAATTCGCATTGACGATCGCTTCAGAGAGTGTCGGGGCAGTTTGGACTACAACTCCCAGAGTTCCTCCGTTTCCGGAACTCCACTTCCGGATCTGACAAGCCGCTGCCGCCCAAATATTCCAAACACTGAAATTGACCCTGTGGAACCAATGATTGTTGGGCGCACCCGTCTCACTCCTGAGGAGAGACAGCGTCGTTTTTCTGCAAAAGAATGCCTATACTGTGGTAAGAAGGGACATTTCATCGCCTCTTGCCCCCTGCGTTTAAAAGGTCGGCCCCACCCATAAGTCAGGAGATTCGGGTGGGCGCTTCTGACATTTCTCCTGAAAACCGTCTGACTCTCCCTTCTTCCATTTGTCATAACAATTCAAATTTCTCTGTGCAGGCGCTTGTTGACTCTGGAGCAGAACAAAACCTTATCAGTGACAGCTTGGTGGAGAGACTGTCAATTCCTTTGGACAGATTGGATCAACCCCTCTCTATGACAACACTCACTGGTCAGACCATTTCCACCATCTCCCACAGAGTCACTTCTCTAAAGCTCATCATCTCTGGCAATCATCATGAACTGAGTGAGTTTTTTGTTTTTCATTCAAATAACCCTCAATTGATATTAGGATTCCCTTGGCTCAGACGACATAACCCGCAGGTCGATTGGAAGCACCAGAGAATCATTGCCTGGAGTCAGGATTGCTCTGCTAACTGTCTCAGGTCGGCGATTTCCCCTTCTCCTCCGTCTTGTTATGAGGAGGAGGAGGTTGATTTGACCTTAATTCCCTCCGCTTATCATGATCTGGCCCCGGTTTTCAGCAAATCCAGGGCTCAATCTCTACCTCCACACCGACCGTATGATTGCTCAATAAATTTGCTTCCTGGTGCTCCCTTGCCTTCTTGTCGTTTGTATAATTTATCTGGTCCTGAGAAACAAACCATGAGGGAGTATATTGACGCATCATTATCCTCCGGCCTTATCCGCGCTTCTACCTCTCCAGTGGGAGCAGGCTTCTTCTTCGTCGCCAAGAAAGACAAATCTTTGAGACCTTGTATAGATTACAGAGAACTAAATCAAATAACTGTAAAGAACAAATACCCTCTACCTCTCATTGAATCCATCTACGGGCAGCTACAGGAAGCTGTAATTTTCACCAAGTTGGACCTTAGAAATGCTTATCATCTGGTTCGTATTAAGGAGGGGGATGAATGGAAAACGGCCTTCAGAACGCCTTTCGGTCATTTCGAATATTTGGTAATGCCTTTTGGACTAACTAATGCTCCCACCGTGTTCCAAGCACTCGTCAATGATGTACTAAGGGATTTTTTGAACCAATTTGTCTTTGTTTACCTAGATGACATTCTCATTTATTCCAAGGACCGACACCAACATTCTCAGCACGTTCGGGCTGTCCTTCAGCGTCTGTTGGAGAATCAACTGTTCGTCAAGGCGGAGAAGTGTGAGTTCAGTGTGCCCTCTGTGACCTTCCTGGGATTTGTGTTTAAGAGTGGTCAGGTTTGGACGGACTCTGAGAAGGTCAAAGCGGTTGTGGAATGGCCGACCCCCACTAACCGTAAACAACTCCAACGCTTCCTGGGCTTCGCCAACTTCTACCGCCGCTTCATCAGGAATTACAGTCAAGTTGCTAGTCCTTTAACCAGACTCACCTCTTCTCTCCGTGTTTTTTCTTGGACCAGGGATGCGGAGGTGGCCTTCCTGAGGCTCAAGGCGCTTTTCTCCTCTGCTCCCATCCTGACTCACCCCGACACCAAGTTGCAGTTCCTTGTCGAAGTAGACGCCTCGGACTCTGGAGTGGGTGCTGTTTTGTCGCAACGATCCCCTACCGACAACAAGGTCCACCCTTGTGCATTCTTCTCACGTCGATTGTCTCCTGCTGAGGCCAACTATGATGTGGGCAATCGTGAGTTGCTGGCCATAAAATTGGCGCTCGAAGAATGGAGGCATTGGTTGGAGGGGGCGGCGTTGCCTTTCATCGTTCTCACTGACCATAAAAACCTCTCTTACCTTCGGAGTGCCAAGAGACTGAACTCTAGACAGGCCAGGTGGTCCCTGTTTTTCACCAGATTGAACTTTTCCATCTCTTACCGGCCGGGGTCCAAGAACGTAAAGCCTGATGCCCTTTCCAGACAGTTTTCGTCCTCTGATTCCCCCGAAACTGCAGAGCCCGTCCTTCCTGGCTCCTGCGTGGTGGGTGCCACATCCTGGGGGATCGAGAGGGACATCCTTCGGGCTCAACGGTCTGAACCCGACCCTGGTAATGGCCCACCTGACCGCTTGTTTGTCCCCAAGTCTGTGGTCAGCCAGGTTCTTCAATGGGTTCATTCTTCAAAATTTTCTTGTCACCCCGGCGTCAACCGCATGATCTCCTTTACTAAGAGACACTTCTGGTGGCCTACCTTGCGCCGGGACATCAAGCGTTTTGTGTCAGCCTGCACTGTCTGCGCCCAGAACAAGAGCTCTCATCAATCTCCTACGGGATTACTCCAACCCCTTCCTGTTCCTGGTCGTCCCTGGTCCCACATCGCACTGGATTTTGTGACAGGTTTACCCCCATCTGAAGGGAACACGGTCATTCTCACCATCATCGACCGATTCTCTAAGGCTGCACACTTTGTTCCATTGCCAAAACTTCCCTCTGCAATGGAGACTGCTCAACTCTTGGTCGTCCATGTCTTGAGGCTTCACGGCATACCTTTGGACATTGTCTCGGATCGTGGTCCTCAATTTGTGTCCCAGGTCTGGAAGGCCTTCTGGAACGCCCTCGGCGCCTCGGTGAGTTTGTCCTCGGGATATCACCCCCAGTCCAATGGTCAATCTGAACGTTGCAACCAAGAACTTGAGTCTACCATTCGTTGTGTCATTGAAAACAACCCGGTTTCTTGGTCTTCCCTTCTTCCATGGGTCGAGTACTCCCACAATACCCACAC
>NW_023624525.1:0-3733 GCF_014905685.2 Nematolebias whitei | reverse complement strand
TGCGATGACTCGTCATCGTTTGTGTGTGTGTTTACCCCCCCTTCTTCTGATGAGGGGTTGTTTGAGGCAACAACAGCAACGTCTTGGTGTGTTCCACCGACATCTGTAATGTTGTCATTCGCGCCCTCAGATGTAATAGTGATTACATTACTGCATAGTGCTCCTGGTTGGGTTCCCGTGTCAGTGTGTTTCAAAGTTTCTAACAACCTGCGTATTTTCTCTGTCTCTTCCGAGCTCAGAGGTGTAGGGCCTTGTTTCTGGAACTTTTGTGATTTTTTTCGCCTCGGTTCGTTTCGGCCGAGGTGGGGGACGGTCAGGTACGTCTTTTGGGGGTTCCTTTACGTACTTTCCCTGATTATATGGGTCCTCTCGGTTCCCATATCTTTGCGTGCTCCACTCACCCCTTTTACGATAATCACGTTCATCCTCTGAAAGAGGAGCTTTTTTGTCCCAGCGTGCACCTTCAAGACGCGGTTTGTTAGTTTGAACAGACTGTTTTTTCTCACCTTTCTTAGGAGGAGGCGGCGAGGCGCGCCGTCCTTCCAGTTCAAGAGGGAGGGGTTTAACCTTTACACCAGGAAACACTTCTATGGGCGTCTTAGCATGAGAACATGCCTCGAACACATTCACAGCGCACTGTTTAATCTCACTGATAGATTTTTCTCTGAAATTTGCCATCATTTGTACTGATCGTTTAAAATCAGTGTGGAGATTTTTGCTGAAAACAAACTTAAAACCTTCCTCTTCCTCCATTCCGGTTTCATTTCTGTTACCAAAATAAGCTTGGAAGATTCTTTTGTAATAAACTCTTGGATGTTCAGTTTTGCCCTGCGTGACCTTGTCTGCAGCTGGGAAACCAGCAGGTCCCGTGCAGGAGTCGTACTCTCTGATCAAAGCTTCACACAGAAGGTTGTAATCCCTTCTCGTTGCATCAGGTAGACGCTCGATGAAGGTGAACACCTCTCTGTCCGAAGTGAGCCTTATCAGACTGATCTTATCCTCAACCGTAGCATTAGGATAACCTCTCAATCTGAACTCAAGATCTCTGAGGTACGCTTTTGTTCCAGATGAACCCATCGGTCCAGGTACAAACCGTTGTACATATTTTGAGATTTTTTGCAAATCATCCATTGAAGGAGACAGTATTAACGGTCTCACTTGCGTGGTTGGTGGTGCAAATTGGTGTAGGTCTGCCCCTACCACCCGAGATGGGGTGGGGATGACGGAATGGTGTTAAGAGTAGGAGGTGCAAGTCGGTGTAGGTCTGTCCCTACCACCCGAGATGGGGGTGACAGAATGGGGCTAAGAGTAGGAGGTGCAAGTCGGTGCAGGTCTGTCCCTACCACCCGAGATGGGGGTGGGGGTGACAGAATGGGGCTAAGAGTAGGAGGTGCAACAGCATCTGTCTGGGGTGGTTGTGGCTGACCCGGACCCTGACCTTGTTCGTCTCTGAGTCCCAGACCAGCTCGCCCCACGTCAGAAATCTTGTTTGTTGCTGTTGCTAGATTCTCCTCACAAGCTTTCAGGCGCTCCTGTGATGTCTGACATTCACCTTGCAAATGCAGACAATGTTGGAGCAATACCGCCTTTTCCAGTTTGCAATCCTCCAGCTCCTTTGATGCAATCTGCAACTGTTGTTGTAGCGCACAGTTGTCTGAACACACAGCTTGGTAGGCACGGTCTTTATCCCTGATCTTCTCCTCAAATGATTGAGCCTGTAATGACAGCTCAGTCTGTGAGAGCTCCCTCTCACCATGCACACTTTCTGCATCCACTTCAGACTCTTCCATCAATTTATCACACATCTCCTTTGTAGATGCGTATTCTCTGGAAAGCACGACATTTCGTGCAACCTCATGGTCCAATTCCGCTTTGAGAAGCAGAGAAATTTTTGCTAACCGTTCACGGCTCGATTTTTTATCCTCTGACACTTTAGCTCCTTTTGCCAAACTTTTCAGTTCTGCATCTCTTTGAATTTCATCAAGGTCTTCTAATTGCTCTAATTGTTTACCAATAATTGAATTTGTTAAAATATGTAAAGCCGTTTGGACGACATCTTGGGAGTGCAAGAGGTCAGTGTTTACGTCTTCGTCCGCCATTATCTGCTATTTAAAATTAAATAGTAGAATGTGTTGTTTTAGGTGGTAAGATAAAATCAGAAGAGTCTCTCTCTTCTGATATATTTACTCTTATTTAATGATCTAGCAATTAAACGTGTATTATCTCTCCAGCAAATGAGCAAACTTTTATCCCTGTGAATATCTGTATCTGTATTTTTTTTTTAAAGTTTCTAACTTTTATTTTGTACCTTTTTATAAGGAATTACCAGTGAATAAAAGCTTCTTGGTAAATGCCTTTCTGCATAAATACCTTAATTACTTTTTAAATGCAAGACAACAGTGATTATTCAACTTGAAGAACGTTTATTAACTCAAAATTCGTCTTACAGAAAATAAACACGTTTAATTCCACTCAAAATGACCTAAAACATAGTGAACCTGTGATATCAAGTTTCAACAGGAGGTGGCAGCATAACCTTATTATATTGCAACCCAGACACTGTTAGTGATGTCCAGTAGGAGTCGCTATGACTTCCTGTGGCATCCGGTGACATCCGGTCGTTAGCTGTTAGCTTAAAATTAGCATCGGCTAGCGTTGTTCAAAAACATAATTTAATGACGGATTTTAAACTCAAACTTGGCAAAACTCCAGCGATTAGAGCTTCAAAGACACGGAGCAACATATCAGAATCAACTTTAAAGCGTTTTTCAACTTTTAAAAAGCAGATTTTAAGCACAGAGAAGGTTCGGTGCAACCGAACTTATTTCCGGGTCACGTGACTGAATCCACCAATGACAGAGCAACAACGGGGTCAGAGGAAGTGACGTAGGCACGTCACTCACTGCTCAGCGAATCCCAGCGTCCCAACTCAGACATTTTCAACCAATCACGGACCGTTTTTCCAACTAGCATGTTCGCTTTACCTGAACAAGTCCGTCAACCTTTCGCCTTTTAAACTGTCAAAATGCACCAATTTCTGTTAAAAATGTAACGAATCAATTTCTGGGCTTAGTGGAGACGGCGCTCCGTGGCAAAACGTCTTTTAAACCATTTAAAACAAACTTGTTCGAATTTCTCAGAACCGAGCCGGAACCAACAGAACCTCTGTTCGTTTGGACCACAGTTTAAACAGAATAACGTATTCCACAGCTCATCAGCTTATGTTACACAACAGATGTACAATTTTAGCTTTCATAAAGACATATTGACTCACAATTGTCAGCTTTCAAAACACCAGTAGCTGCTAACATTTCTGTTTCAGTTCAACACGCTGCGTTTACTCCAAGCGCCGCAGCTTCAGCACGCTGCGTTTCAACACAGCTACAATCTGCTATTTCTTCATGCCAACACGTAAAATCAATCATTACACGAATACACAGTCCATTTATGAACGTATACGGGCCACCACCAGTATGTGGTGGAAACGTACGGACCGCCAGTATGTAGATGAACATATCCTGAGATATTCACCTGATTAAAACGGATTCTTTCATTTTTCTGGACTGAATATAAACGTGCATTGAATTTAATAAAATGTAACGTGAGACGTTATTTATCTTTGACCCATCAAAATGAATGTGGTCATTTATTTACAGAATCAAAGTTTAACATCAAACATTTACATTAATTTGGCAAAATATGAAAATAACAACATAATTAATCAGCAAGCTGT
>NW_023624524.1:0-3734 GCF_014905685.2 Nematolebias whitei | reverse complement strand
TGAATCCGTTTAATTTATGAATATATCACAGAATATGTTCATCTACAGAAGCATGAAATTTGGTACGCTTGTCCAATTGCCCAAGATGCACAGAAAGCCCTCTGGCACCAATGTTGTACAATAAACAGGAAGGTGGCCATTTTGGAATGCCGGCCCAATTTTCACACCTTTTTGGCGGTTTACAGCCTACGCATTTGAACTAACTCCTCCTAGGGATTTTGCTCAATTGGTTTCAAACTTGGCCATTTTGGTCAAAAGGCATGGGGGACGAAAAGCTATCTAAATGGTTCATTTCAGAGCATGCTGAAGAGGAGGGGCCAGACCTCAAACTTTGACATCTCGCCATGAAACACGAAACGCTAATAGCTCCTACACAAAAACTGTCTGAGACATCAAACCTTCAGTGATTGATCCACATCCAGTCCCCTGCAAGACTGAATTGTAAAATCATGACATCACTTAAGCCACGCCCCCTTACAACAGGAAGTATAAAGTTTTACGTTGAACGATCCCTATCTGACCACTGTTACCTGATCAGCACGCTAGTGTGTCCAGTGACCGAAGACATGTTGGTGTAACTTGCTTTCAAACATGACAGTTTTGGGTGGAGGATGTGGACGGCGCGGCATGGCGAAGTAAGACGTAACGCCGTCGCTATACGTTTGGCTCTAAATTCCACTTTTGAACCGAGGTGCACTAAAATCAGTATGATCGATCATTATCCACCCCTTGAACAGGAAGCCATGATAAGTGGCCAATAGCCTCCACAGTGCCCCTAGAATATTGTATAACCTCAGCCCCAAGCCATTTTTTGACCGATAATTCTGAAACTCAGTGAACATCTGTATCTTATCAGGACCTATAAAAAAGTCTCTTAGAGCCCTGGTCCAAAACCAACAGGAAGTCGGCCATTTTGTGTCAATGGGTCATTTTGGAGTGTTTCTATTTGCGAATTTTAATGAACTCCTCCTAGGAATTTGGAAGGATTGCCTTCAAACTTGGTTGATATGTCCTTAAGACATTGGAGAATAAAAGTTATCTAAAGCTTGCGTTTTCGTAGATGTTAAAGGGGGTGTGGCTGGGCCTCAAACTTTCGATTCATGCCATAAATTTCCAAACACTATAACTTTCACATTGAAAGACAGAAATGCACAAAATTTGGCATGAGTCATGCCTGTTGGATGCCCAACGATCTACGGTGGTCATATTTTGACATCATCAAAGCCCCGCCCCCTTGGAACAGGAAGTCTCTTTTTTAACTTGGAATGCTCTCTCTTTGACACCATTAACCTAATCAGGACGATCCTGTGTTAGAAGACAGATAATATGGTCTGACTTGATTTAAAGCGCAAGCCATTTTTGCTTGAGAATGTGGGCGTGGCGGCATGGTGAATTAAGAAGTGACGCCGTTGCAAAACATTTTGCTCTAAATTGCACAAATTTCAGCCGAGGTGCACCAAAATCATTATGATCGATCATTATACGCCATTTGAACAGGTATCCATCATAAGTGGCCAATAGCATCCACAGCGCAAACTACATTATTCCTACAGTTATAGCTCGGTGAAACAGCATCCGATCTGTACCAGATTTATTGTGCTTTAATCAGTGAGGACTTTTAGATACATTGATATTGTTCTTTAACATTGGACTCAAGTGTGCCCCCTACATTATTCCACTAGTTATATCTCAGTGATACATCATCCGATCTGAACCAGATTTTTAATGCATAATCAGTGAGCACGTCTAGACACATTGATGTTGTGGTTTAACATATCACTCAAGTGTGCCCCCTACATTATTTAATCAGTTAAGTCTCAGTGATATATCATCCGATCTACTCCAGATTTTTTTGTACATCATTAGTGAGCACTTCTAGACACACTCAAAAAGCGTTCAATACAAAAACAACTGGACTTTATTTGTAACAGAAGATGTTTCGCTCCTCATCCGAGGAGCTTTCTCAATTCAAAGAGCAGAGAGTGAGAGATACAGGTTATAAGGCTGAGTGAGATAAGACACACACACACACATATGTAGATTGGCAGTTCACACCTAAAAACCTAAACAGTAGGTCTTTGTTCCTCTAATTCACAGACGAGGCCCCTCTGTTCCCATCAGGTGTGAAAACCGGCTGGGAATCTGTTTTAAAGTTGCATTATAGGTTTTTGAAAGTGGAAATCTGAGGCCTTCTCCTTTGTTAAGAGACGGCTTTTCTCTTTTTACATAAATTGCTTCCTTCACCCCCCTCTCAAACCATCTGTGTTCTCGGTCCAAAATGTGCACATTTTGGTCCTCAAAAGAGTGTCCCTTATCTGTGAGGTGGAGGTGAACTGCGGAATTTTGTCCAGAGGAGGTGGCTCTCCTGTGTTGAGTCATGCATCTGTGAAGAGGCTGTTTAGTTTCCCCAATGTAGAGGTCTGGACAGTCCTGGCTGCACTGGACCGCATACACTACACCACTCTGTTTGTGTATGGGTGTTTTGTCCTTAGGGTGGACCAGCCTCTGTCTGAGAGTCCTGCTGGGTTTGAAATGTACTGGGATCTTGTGTTTGTTGAAGATCCTTCTGAATTTCTCTGATACTCCAGCAACATAAGGGATGACAATGTTTTTACGTCTGTTGTTCTCCTTTTTCTGTTTATTGGTGTGTTTTGTAGATTTCCTCGCTGACTTGACAAAAGCCCAGTTAGGATATTCACATGTTTGGAGAGCTTCTTGAACGTGTTTCAGTTCCTTTTCCTTCCCTTCTGTCTTCGTGGGGACGCATTCGGCCCGATGTTGTAAAGTTCTGATGACAGAGAGTTTATGTTCCAGTGGATGGTGGGAGTCAAACAGAAGATACTGGTCTGTGTGGGTTGGTTTTCTGTAAACTTCATTGTTGAGGCTGTCCTCTCTCTCCATCTGAACCAAACAATCCAAAAAAGGCAGCTTGTTGTCGTTTGCATCCTCTCTGGTGAACTTGATGTTGTTATCGACCGAGTTAATGTGTCTGGTGAACACTTCTATTTCCTTAGCTTGGATTTTGACCCAGGTGTCATCCACATAACGGAACCAATGGCTTGGCGTTGTTCCCTCATAGGAGTGTAGGGCTCTCTGTTCCACTTCCTCCATGTAGAGATTGGGAACAATGGGTGACACTGGAGATCCCATGGCACAGCCGTGCTTCTGTCTGTAAAAACTGTCATTGAACTTGAAATAAGTGGTGGAGAGGCAGAGATCCAACAGGGTGCAGATCTGGTCTGGGGTGAAGTTGGTTCTGTTGATTAAGTCCTTGTCTTGTAGAAGTTGTTTTCTGATGGTTTCTACTGCTTCAAAGATGGGTATGCATGTGAAAAGAGAAGTTACATCATACGATGCAAGGGTTTCTCCTGGGGTTAGTTTCAAGTGTTGAACTTTGTTAGCAAAATCAATGGAGTTCTTTATGTGATGAGGTGTGTTTCCAACAAGAGGAGCTAAAATACCAGCCAGATGTTTAGCAATATTGTATGTCACTGAGTTCATGCTGCTGACGATGGGTCTGAGTGGTGTTCCTTCTTTGTGTATTTTTGGAAGTCCATAAAGACAGGGAGTGGCTTCCCCTGGGTACAATCTATAATACAAAGATTGATTGAGTGTTTTCTCCTTTTCAAGTTTTTGCAGGTAATCTGTGACTTTCTTTTTGTAGGCACTGGTTGGGTCCCTCTTCAGGGTCTCGTAGGTGTTACGGTCGCTCAGTAGTGTAGTTATTTTTTCCC
>NW_023624523.1:0-3735 GCF_014905685.2 Nematolebias whitei | reverse complement strand
CTTCTGTCCCACAAGGTTCTAAAGGTCAAGAGTTTTGACCTTAGACTTAGTTTCGACGTAGGCCTAGTCCACTACAGTCCCCCCTTTGGAAATCATCACCTGTCCATGGAGATGAATTCCAACTATGGACTTACGTCGTCGATTGTCCTTGAAGCTTGATGTAATCCAGCAAAGAAACAAGAGTCAAGAGTAATCCAGCAAGGAAAACAAAAGTCAAAAGTAATCCAGCAAGGAAAACAAAAGTCAAGGTAATCCCACAATGTTCTTGGTAATTCCATTGTGTTGATTATAATTCCATATCGTCTCGATAATTCCATTGTAGCAATGCTTTAACCCCTTGGAAACAGAGTCTGTAATCCATTGGAAAAAGTCATATAATCCACAACGGTAAATCCACAACGATTGGAAGTGTTGATTAATCAGCATACAGAGGGGTACCCTTGGATTGAACTGAAGAAGCGGCCACCGGATGAAGAGTGGAGACCAACGTCAGGATTGCAGGTCGCCTCCAGCGAAGGTTGTCTCCAGCGACGTCCAGCCTGTGCCGTTCTGGTTCAATGTGTCATGCAATTATGTGGTTTAAGGTGGGCTTATGAAGGGGATTTTACATAAGGCCTTAAACTATATGCACCTGGTGTGTAAGCTATTATGGTTGGGAACAGCTACGACTACCAGTTAAGGGGTGGAGCATGCTGAAAAGGGGTAACTACAGGGGTTTAAGCCTATAGAAAAGGGTTCCAAACTATTTTTCCATTTCTAACATGGCTTAAGTTAGCTTTACATGGCAAAATATAGTTTGGTTCAAATGTCTGTTGTCTTGTAGACGAACGACTTGAGATTGGGTGTTTGGTTTCCCCATAAATGTTTTGGAAGTCTATGGCGAGACTTATCAAAAAAATTTAGCTATCCCCCCGAATAGAATTGTTCGAGTAGGTTCGGCTTAAGCGATGTGAGACCAATGTAGATTATGGTACTTAAAGTAGCAATAATATACATTGACTCCGCAAAGATTGCAATTTAATGAATGAACTGCATGTTGGCATGGTCAAAGGCTTCTTAGTCTCTAACTTACTACACACAAGATTCATTCTTACCTCAGAAACAACCAAAATCAACTAAACAACGTTTCAACACCGACAAGAGTAGTGACTAAGCATCTAGAAACATCGTTTCACTGCTCCTCCTCACCCTGGTTGTCAGTTTCAGTCACGTTGTCCCGTGTGAGTGGCTTCTTTGCGGACCCGCTTACGCGAGGCATAATCATATCGAGGTGCGCTGCATGGCGATCCACGTCGACTCGGAGTGACGTTTGGCCCCGGGACAGGGATGCGAGTATCCCACACAATACGAGGGTTATCGCCATTAGCAGGGCTATGATTAATGTGTCCGCGCTCGACCACGCATAGTTAATTGGTTGGATCGGGTTCTTAGTTGTGGACCTGAGGGACTTGAGAACTTGGTTTATTGGTTCCACGTCGACGACTTGGGTGCCTTCAAAACGGATCCTTCCCAGAGTCTCTGGATCTATGTCTATAGACATATTTCCTGGGTACTCTGAGTCATCCAGAGTCGCGTCCCATCGTTCCGGATCGAGGTGATAGAGCGTCAAATCACCAATGTGTATGGTTGTTCCCTGGGGAACACTGATCCACATCGTTTTGTCCGGTAACGCCAAAGGTCTATTTGCCCCGGGTTGATCGTAGGCTATGATCGCCTGTCTTTGAGGAGCGTTCACTAGCCAACGAGAGCCAATTATTTCCGCTTTTGCATCTTTGGCCAGGTGTCGAGGCGTTACGGTCGTTGAGCACTTAGAATTTTCCGGAATAGGTGTTAACCCGCATATGCCCGCGGTTTTATTCCACATAAACGGTTTGCTCGGGCACAGATAGTGTATCTCCCGAGTGAGAACACACATCTGCAGGTTTGGAGCTAGGTAAACGGAGGGGTTGTCGTCGTGGTACGCAACCATCCTTGGTGTGTCAATTTGAACATGGTTTTCGCCGTGCCAATTGCCAACATTTACGACGTCCCTGAGTCTATATATGCCGTTTGAGGGAATTATCGGTAGGTTGATAATGAACGCCATTTCAAATGTTTTGTGATTGACGTAGATTGGGATTGCGCTACCGAGAGTGTAAGCCAGGTGTGCCTGTGTTTGCGTAACTTTTTCGTGCGTAGCGGAGCTGAGGATGTCGTTCACCATCTGTAGAGAGACTAGATACGGTGGGATCCTACCGGTGGCTAGTGTATCTACCGACGAACTGATATCTCTAAGCATGTCAGCAAAAATCCTATCCATTAGGTGTGCGACAGCGTAATCCGCTTCAACCTTAAGGGCTAACTCATTTACCGCTATTACGAGGGCTTTGATCTCTTGGGTGTGAGTCAAGAGGGTGAAGATTACCAGTAGTGGTATCATCATTGTCCTATGGAAACACAAAGAGATAGGTCTTAGCTTCGTAATGGTCAAGGGTAGGTCCTGTGAATTTAAACTATGGTTAAGTTTATTATCCATTAGTTATCTTCTGCTTGGATGACCCTTGTTCCCACGAGGTCAGATTTTGTGAGATCTTTGTCTCCTAAGGAGTTATTGCACGCCTTGTGTGGTTTAACCTGGTTACGGTGTACCCATTTAACAGTTGGCTCTTTTTGGCCTTTACTGATTTTTATCTGGTAGATAATTGGAGACACTTTGTCGGTTATCAGATGGGGTCCAGTCCATCTGGGCATCAGCTTACGGGCGAGAGTTCCGGTCCCGGACTCTCTTCTCCCAGTTTTGGGTGCAAACGTGTAGTACCAGACCCTGTCTCCCACTTGGAGTTCCTCGTGAGAGGCCTTTTGGTCGTAGTACGCTTTGCGTCCTTCAGCTGATTTTTCCAGGTTTTTCTGTGCGAAAGCAAAAGTGTTTTTAAGGTGTCTTTCCAAGTCTTTCATGTATTGTTGTGTGGTGTAGGCTGTTGCCATGGCAGCATCGCCTGGTTGGTACAACAGGTGCAGAGGGAGAGTCATTTGTCGACCCGTCATCATCTCGAAAGGAGCGATGCCAGTCGACGTGTGTGGAGTGGCCCTTATGGCCATGAGGACCAGAGGGAGTTTCACATCCCAGTCCTTGTGGTTTGCGGCTACGTATTTTTTCAAAATACTCACCACAGTCCTGTTTGCTCTCTCAACCTGGCCTGAAGCCTGTGGGTGGTAGCCAATATGGAAGTTGGCTTTGACGCCTAGCGTCTTCCACAGTTCCTTCATTACTTCACCTGTGAAGTGTGTACCTTGGTCTGAGTTCACCCTAAGGGGAAGTCCAAACCTTGAAAATACATGATTCATTAACAACATAGCAGTGGTTTGTGCTGTGTCATTAGGGGCTGGTAGACATTCTACCCATTTGGTAAACGCGCAGGTTACCGTGAGAAAATATTTATTTCCTCTAGAGGTCTTAGTGAGTGGTCCGACCCAGTCAATCTGGAGGTCCGACCATGGAAATGCAATGCCTCTACTATGCAGTGGTGCTCTGTGAAGTGGTCTGGATGGTTGAAACTGGCCACAGATCAGGCACCCTTTTATGTAGTCCTTGACATCCTTTTTCATTCCAGGCCAATAAGCAATCTGTTTTAATGCTTTCAGCGTGGCATTGTCACCCTTATGTCCTGCGGACGGAAGGTCATGTGCATGGACTAACATCACCCCCCTGTGGTCATGGGGGACCACGAACACAGGTGAGGACGTCCGTCCATGAGC
>NW_023624522.1:0-3736 GCF_014905685.2 Nematolebias whitei | reverse complement strand
TGACTCGGACTGACTGGAGCATCCATATCCTGACCGAAAGGGGGCGCTATTGTATAAGGCAAGAACAAGTCTGGACTCTGGGTTTTTTTTTTTCATACAACAGACTTGTGTATTGTTTTGTCACAACGGGGCCGGCTGTGCATGTGAATGAAAGAGAATTGAATGCCTGAGTGTGTGAACGGTCATCAGGTGTGGAACTCATGAATGTGATACAATCTAAACGAGATGGAACAATTTTGAATATGAAATAAGTATAAAAGACCAGCAGACCAATAGCTAAATCAAGCAGAAATAGTCTTAAAGTACCAAAAGTGAGTGGGTAGAGCTTGGTTTTCCTGAATTAGGCTGTAAAAGTTGGATTAATTTAAGAATAAAGGTGGAATTAGCTGATATTGGCATGAACCAGCTATGGTATCTGAAATGTAAGCAGGTGTATCTGAATCTTCCAAACATTAGATGAAAGAAGCACAATGTTCAGAAATTGACAGAAATACGTCAGTAGAAGTAAAAAAAACGTTGAAGTAAGCTGAATACAGCTTAAAAGAGGGAGGAGATGCTTGGAGGTGGTACATCAACAGGGGTGATCGTGGCAGGAGGAGATCTGAACGCCATTTTCAGTCACTGTACGTAGGGAGAGAAACGTAATACATTGTTTAAAATAATCAGCAGCTGATTAGACCACAGCTGTCGGAGGCCAGACATAAACGGGGATAAGAGAGCGAGGTCGAAAAACATTTGTGTGTTCAATCAGTGTCAGAGATAAAGGAACAGGCAGTGGCCTCTGGAACAGTTGATCTGCAGCAATGGTTTGAAACTCAAGGCCAGGGGGGACATCCCGTGTAGGAGCGGTAATTAACCGAGAGATGGAGTCAGAGGGGGTCAACTGGAGGTATTGTTGGAACAGCTAGCTGTGTGGGAAGAGGAAGATGGCAGACAGTCACTCACTAAGCGGGCGAGGGACAGAGGTAAATTGATAACAAACGTACTGAACAGACAGGCAAAGGTGGAGAGCTGCTGATAGAGAGCTGCTGCTATGATGCAGAGAAGGAAGGTGAATGGTTGAGGTGTCAAAGAGACCAAGTAGAAGAGCAGCATGGCTCACAGCATTGGTGCTGGGTTCAACCTGTTTTATCAGGGTGTGGATAGAAAGAGAAATGGAGTAGGGGTGGTCTTGGAGGAAGTGAGACGTAGGTCTGACGAAGGCCTAAGAGGAAATAAGGAGGACGATTCGTTGTGGTGACGTCTGAAAAGGGAAAAGCCGAAGGAGGCAGGACAAATAAAACAAATAAACATCATAAACAGGTCAAATTAAGTTTAAACATTTCTGGATGACACATTGTAAACAAATTAGCCAAAATTACTTCTTGGGATTGACAATAAAATCAGTTAATAAATTCAACTATATAATGACAGAAGGTAAAATAAGTAATAAACAAAATCCTTGACACTTGTAAAATGAATAAAATTTATTCTGGTCAAAGAAACTCTTAACTAAACACAAATAGAAAGGCTTAAATCAATCAGTCTAAATGACTTTATCACATATTGAAAATATTGTCTAGAGTTGAGGAGCTGTTCCCTTCTAAGAGCTACCTGAAGTGGGTTATTTATGAGAAAACAACAATTCTAGTGGGTAAATGAACTGACTCTAAACATCTTGAGACGTCACACAGGTCCTGTGAGTGCATAAGGAGAACAGAGTTGAGTACATGGTGAGTAAGAAATTGTGCTTTTGAACAAAGGTACATGTAGACGTTTTGTGCAGTACTAATGATCTCTGTGATGTCTTGAAGTGTAGACATAGTCAAAATACATATTCTGAAAGATGGAAGATATTATTTTGGATGGAATATTTTTTTTGCAGTAGGCGTCAAAAATTGGATTGTGCAGTGTTTAATGAAAGTTTTCACTCTTATGTAATTGAGCGGTTAAAACATCTATTGTACAATCCAGGACACCGGAATGACTGTTGAAGGTAAACGCTGTGGTCTCAGGATAGAACTTGCTAACAGATGTTTAATGTTGATAACAGATGAATGTTGAATCAGACTTTTAATAATTGGATTGTTTATTTTTCCTTCTCAGCAGCCTGAGAACAGAGCTGTGGATGGGGGAAGGTGAGTCTGGCTAGGCCCACAAAACAGACAGGTAGTCTTCAGATACATACAGCATCCATCTGAGGTTGATCATGACCCTCTAGTGCTGGGTGCCGGATCGGATACCAGATGTGTCAGGTGGATGCTGAAGTTGGGTCTGAGAAAACTGACCAATGGGACGGTTCAGAGAAGCTGTCAGTCGAGCACAACTGACACAACAACAAAGAAATTGTCAGCCAAACAATATGACTTTTCAAAGCAAAGATCTATCAGTCCAACAGCGAACTGAATTAACTGTCCAGAGGGGTTCCTGGAGTTTGTCAACAGCGAGAACATCCAGTCAAGTCTTGCTGTATGCTGAGATATGAATTGCTGCACAAAGCGGAACTGGTCTCCAGACAAAGGGAGACTAACTGAAGACTGAAAGGCTGAAAGAAAAACTGGTGGTCAATCTGTCCAAGGTCACTAACAACAGCTGCAGCCTGACGGAGGTGTCAACCCCACATTTGGTCGGTGATGGTCATCCGAGCGCCTTGGGGTCGTGATCAAAACTGCAGTTGGCTTTGATAATAATCACTCACATAGACTCATTTTAAAACAGGTGACAAAACATGACACAGAAGGACTGATGTGGGGGTGCTAGATGATTCGCCCTTTTCCAATTGCTCTGAGATGAAAGTTGTTTTATTACCTCTAAACCTAATCGGACGATGAATAATGCTCCCCACCCCTGAGCATAATATTGACTTTTTAACTTTTCATTTATACAGGTCACGAAGTCTCGTTCCAGAGAAAATCTGTACCTAAGACCTGATTCGGAGGGAGTTCACTAATGTTTTCTAAAATAATACTAAATGATTGTCTTTGCCTTGAATGAGCTCATTTGGTGGGTCTGGTTTGATACAAGGGATGAAATTTATTTAATGGTTAACTCTTTGGAAAATTGTATGAGAGCTTGGGTTATATTTGGATATTTTTTGCAAATCCTGGATTGAATAACAGTAGGGGAAGATTAAAAACTACACCATATTTTATATTTCTGAAACTAATACTCAGACTGGGGGGTTAGTATATTACGACCGGTAATACTTCAGATTTGAAACAGAAAACTGTTTCAAAGAGGGGGAAGGTGAAGGCTGCTCTTAGCAGGAAACAGTTCATACAATGATTAGATCATTACAAAATATACAAAGCAGGAAACAGTTCATACAATGATTAGATCATTACAAAATATACAAAAATAACTTCTTAGGGTTTTATATTTAAATGAACAGCAAAAAGCCAGTAGTAAGTCTGAAGCGTTTAAAGGATCATTTAGGATAATCACATTGACATTTGAAAATGCACTTGTATATATCGGTTTAACAAAAGTATCTTTCTCTTTCTTTGTTGTAATGTGTACAGATTCCAGAAAAGGGGGACGCCCCTAGCCTGAAGTGGATTTGAGCAAAGGTTAAGGGGAAATGGGGTGATTCGGTATTTTTAAACACCACTGATTTGACTGACTGGATTGGACTTAAATAGTTTAATTGGGCTAATAAAAGGTTTCATGAACAAAGTATTTTAACCACATTTTTTCTCTTTCTCTCTCTTTTATTTTTTCCTCTTTCTCTCTTTTTCTTCCTTGCTCTTTCTTCCCC
>NW_023624521.1:0-3737 GCF_014905685.2 Nematolebias whitei | reverse complement strand
TGTATCAAAGCTTCTTTTATTTCAGTGAGACTGTTAATCAGTCGACTTCTTTCATGTCTGTATTTCTGTCACTTCAATAACTCGTGCTCTCTGCTCTCATCTTCTCCACAGTCGTCACATTTATGATGCTTCCCTGTTATGAATCATGTTCTGTTCAATCCCGTGTGTCCAAATGTGAGACGTGATGTGACCGTTTCCTCCTCCTGTTTCTTTCAGCTCTCCTCATTTCTCCTGTTTGTTGATGAATTCTACAAAACAATATAATGACAGTCTCCAGGGGGTCACAAACATCGAGTCACACAAATACATTCAACACCTAAAGTACAAGTTTTTATGGCGTTCATGTTGGTGGACTGTCTAATAGTTTGAATATTTTGTTTGACCTCATTTCTAAAAATGGAAATAAGTGTTTTTTGATTAATGTAACGTCATTTGTGGATTTGTCTAAATCTATAATGAGATGAATGATATAAAATAGTTTTCTTTTAGCCGATGGTTCAGTGAAGCCAAATAATATGTGTTCAAAGCAAAGGGACAGATGTGGTTCAGTAGAAGTAGAAATCAGGATGCATAGATCTGCCCATAGTTGGAGAGAAGGAGATAAAATCTACCTTTCAATGATAAATCTCTTTGCAGCCACTGGTTCAGTTTTTAGGAGATTTATCAATAATTGAGTTAAAGTTCAGATTGTTGAAGTTCACCACCAGAGGGAGACAAACCCTCACACTCAACCTCACTGACACCAGAAGAAGAATTCAAACATTTATAAGTTCACTACATTTAAAGAATATTTTATTAAAAATGAAACTGAAATTAAATGAAAATATATTTTTCTTCTAACAGAAATATTTAGATTTTTCAAAGTAAAAGTTATAAAAATCGAGTAAATTTAAATGAGTCCACAGGAGGAGCTGGTGTCAGTCTCCTGCAGTCACTGTGTGAGAGGTGGGGGACACCTGGACATGTCTCCAGTCCACCAAAGAGACACGTAGCTATGTTCTAGTGAAACTTGCAGAAAGTAATTGTTGGATGTTCGTCTACAACTGATTAGTTTTTGGAGTCAGCTGAAGTTACAATGGCTGCCACAGTTAACTGAACTTAAAAGCATAAAAAATGTCTATAATTCAGTTTTACAGATATTGATGTAACGTTTGGGGTGGTAGTAGCTGAGAGGAATCCCCAACACACAGTCTGAGCACTAATAGATTGTCTGAGACCTTGGGTTAAAATTCTGACATTAAATTATTAAACTCAACTCTGTCTGTTAGCAAAATATCTCATGAACCAGTGAAGATATTTTAATGAAACTTTCCAGAGATAATCAGTGGATGTACGTCTACAATTGATTTAAGTTTTGGAGCCGACCCAGTTCTTCATGGTTGAACAGAAAACTCATGTTAGAAAACACAGAAATGTCTATAATTCAGTCAGTTTCACAGATATTTTGCTAACATTTGACAGAGATAGAGCCAAGATTCTTTCATAAAACATAATCCAAGTGCCACTAAATGCACAAAATCTTTGCTTAAAACCGTAGTAATATTTGTTGCAGTCAATCTTGTTTGTCTGTTAGCAAAATATCTCAACAACCACTGAACAGAATTCAAGGAAACTTCCAGAAAGTAATCAATGTGGGTACATTTAGAACTGGTTTGACTTTGGAGTCAATCCAATTCAAGATGGCCGCCACAGTAAAATAACAAGAGACGACACATAAATGTCTCTAACTCAGTCAGTGTTCCAGATGTTGAGTCTAAATCTGAGGTGGTAGTAGCTGAGAGTCATTTACAAAACATACTCTGAGCGTGACGTCTCATGACGTTGTTATAAAATTCCTCAGAAATAATGAGTCAGGAGTCCAGGATGGAAGTTTGACTAAATGTATTAAAGCAGCTTGAAGGAGAGACATATTGCTCTTCATCCAACATGAAGCAAACAGGCTGAAAATGGAGCACAGTGCCGTCCTTCCAGCAACACGAGCAACACGTCTCCAACATGAACACACACAAACAATTGTTTGTCCATTCAGAGCTGAAGCAGCTGAAGAGGGATTTCCAGCTGCACACACTCTCATTCTTGTTTCTGTGTGTCCAGCTGAAAAGTACAAATGGTTCAATGTGAAGGAAAGAAAAGAGACGAAATCCTGAGACTTGGTCCAAAGTTGGACACAGTCCAAAGACACTCTGACATCTAATCTGTTTCTATCAGAAGTAAAGAGCAAGAAAACTTCAAGGAGTTCATCAAAATATGACCTCATGTGATGAAGTGATATGACACCTGATCTGTTCATACTTGAACATTTATTCTGGATTACTGTCAGCTACTACCACACCAAGTGTTAGTTCAATATCTGCACATTTCACTGAGGGACACGTATTTTCCTGTGACCTAAACTGTGTTAGCTGTGGCGGCCATCTTGATTTGGTTTGACTCCATGTTTAATTTGCTGCTGGAACAGGATCCAGGAGCTCTTATTTTGACAGGGTGTGTTCTGGTAACTGTTTGCTTGGATCCGGTAACTCTCAGGCTCACTAATAATAAAGTTATGAACAAATATGACTGCTTTGAACAAATAAAACTTATATTGGAGATGTAAAGTGAAAATAATGACATAAACACTCATTTTAAACACAACAGTCACTTACGACTTCTTAATATCACAATCTGCCTCCACCCTTGGAAAAATCTCCGCCCCTAAAAGAGTGGTGGGGGTGAGTGCGGAGCTAACCAGGCAGTCGTACGTGGGCAGGAGCCCACAGGCAGCGGACATGAACAGACGGAGGAGGCGCCTGGAGGTTTCACACGTGGAGTCAGACGGTGAATTCAGAGAAGAGTCAAGGAGGAGGGGGGGTAGGATGTAAATGTTTACTAATGTAGGTAAACGTTGATGTTTAACAACCTGTTCAAATACAACAAGATGCAGGAAATCACATCTACTTTATTCAACATGTTCTGGGGGAGGACCACAGAACCCCCCCCCACCTCCGGGCAGCCCACCCGCTCTACTGTCTCATAAAGAACTGGGCTGTGGAAACAAGCAGCTGGATTTAGTCCAGCAGATCCTTTGAAATGTCCATCTTACAGAACATCATGTTGGACTTTGTGTCACATGTTCCTGTTGATGGTCAGTGGGATTTTTCTGTTTCTAAACTTTATGTTGTAAATTGTTGCTGTCTGAATCAAAATGAGTTGAACTTTGGTGACGTAACTCTAAAGACACGTGTATGAGACGAGTTGGACACTTTGTGAATAAACAGTGAAGACAGAGGTTCAGTGTTGTCCTCAGTGTCCCTGATGATGGAGGAGGTTGTGGACTTGTTCAGTGTGACGGTGCCATCAGGCTGCATCAGGCCTCCTGAAGGTCCACAAGCTCACAGCTCTTTTTCCACAGCTTCACCTGCAGCTCAGAGTCGTAGGAGAGCTCAGAGCTCAGAGGACTGCATGGAGATCATTGTGAATCAAGATGGCTCCAAAGCTTCATCACTTCATGTTCATCCAGTGAAGACTTTGAGGGAGTTTCTTTAAAAGCTCCTCGTTACAAACCATGAAGTCAAACATGAACATGTTCTCCTCCAGTCTGAAAGAGTTGACTCCGGTAGTTTTCCACATAGATTCATGTGTAATTCTGAAATGTGGCTACAAACTGTGTGTAAACAGAGCACTCAGCTGAATGTGACAAACATCATGTGAAAACTGGAGTCACATGATGGAGCTCCATTTGGCTGCTGGAGTCTGTG
>NW_023624520.1:0-3737 GCF_014905685.2 Nematolebias whitei | reverse complement strand
AGGTCCGAGAGTCCAACAGAATGAGCAGATTGAGAGTGCAGCCGGTTCTGAAAGTTTCAGAGCAATGAAGAATCCAGAGGTTTTGGGATTATAATTCTGTTTTGAACTAACCACGCACGACTCTTCGAGGATTTTAGCTGTTTTCAACGGAGACGCTGATATCAGTTGTACCATACCATACCATACCATACCATACACCATACCATACCATACAATGCCATACCAGTTTTATTTATTGAACACTTTAAAAACCCACAGGGCCAAAGTGCTGTAGACATAATAAAACAATCATTCAATCAGCCAGAACGAAATACATGGGGTTCCTAAGTTTTACCTATCAGTGTCTTGTCACATGTGTGATATTTCAGCAAATTAAGAATAATGTGTTGTTAACACAGACTAATAAGCAAGTTTACATTTAGTTTATTAGTAATAGGGCAGTTGTTTGATCTGTTGCATTCTTTTAAAGTGTTTAAAATCTTGGGTTTACATGTTCTCCCTGTGGCTACACAGTTTCTTTCCAGGTGTCCTGTTTTTATTCCATAGCCCAAGGACATGCGTGTTAGGGTAATTGGGGAAAAGTTAGCATCTTAGATCCAGGATTCCCTATTGACAGTCCATTTATAGCTATGTGGGGCAGCATTTCATTTGAAAATATAATTTGAATTTGAATTTTGATTAGGCACCACAGATTTTTTTTCTTTTTTTTTTTCTTGTTGGTCCAAAATACTATCATGTTTTTTATTTGCTTTAACAGTGTACATTTAGCCTGGAAAACATATTTAAAATATATTTTTAATAATGGGAATTTGCAAATGTTAAATATCTTGCATATTTAATTTTAATTTTGATAACTACTGGTAACATTTAACCATCAATAGACATTGTTTTATTTTTAGCCACACGCATTTATTACAATCGCCTGTTTTGCCTGCTTTTGTTTAAGACTATAGCTAATATGTTAGTACACATTCATTTTAAAAATCACCTTTCTGTGCATCATTAGTATGTGTACTTAAAAAGTAAGAAACAAACACAAAGTGAATTTATGTATCTGTAAAAAAAGGTTTGGGTGTAAGGTCATGAAGTTTTACAACTGGATTATTATTTATATTGTACATCACATATTATAGGAATATCACAACTGTGACATAACGAATGTGGAGATAGACATGATTTTAACCATTTCAACATTAGTTTTCATTATGGTTTCATCCATACATGTTTACTAAAGACATGAGTTTCTAATACAGTGTTTATCAAGTCCAGAAAAAAAAGTTAAAATATATTAAAAAAAACATTCTACTTGAAGTTCTTTACTTCTTTCATTCTTTCATCTTATAATGATTATGGCACTTGAATTTTTGAAAGAAATACATGACTTTCTATAGCTTCAGTTGAGAACTGATATCACTAATAAAACAAACGAAAGCATTGGTATCTGTGAAACAGTGTGTGTGCATGTGTGTTTGTGTGTGTGTGGGGGGGGGGGGGGGGGGGTTTCTTGTTACAGTAACATTTGCAAAAATTACAATTACAACTACAAGTACAAAAATAAATTCAGTGGTAGAGTACCAAAGGGTGCTCATCCACACATGAAACAAGAAATGTTTGGATGTTAGATAAGGCAAGCTGTGAGTGGAGGGTTGCCGGTTCAGCTCTCTGCTCCGCACAGAAGGCTGTGGTAGCTCGGTGGTATGTGGTTGTGTCAGGAAGGGCACTCGACATAAAAACAATTGCCAAGTCTTCATGTGAGTTAGTTCACTGTTGCGACCCCTGAGGAAGGCCGAAAGAAGTAGAAAAAAGAAACAAATAATATTAACAATATTTTGGTTGTTGTTGATAAAGGCTGCTGGACTGACTTTTTTTTTTTTTTTAACTGCATACACTAGATGTTTTATGAAAACAAAATTACCAACTTGGCAGAAATTGGGGTTTTAACACTGTTAACAACAACTTAAACCACAGCACATTGTGTTCAAACGAATGGCTCAGTTTAAGTAATTCAACTGTAAATAATTCAGCTTCCTTTCTTCAGTAAAATGAATTGGGGTCTGTCAGGTCTAGTATTAACCTAATCAGTTACACCTGCAGCGGCTCTGTATTTCACAATCTTAATCGGGCTTTACTAAAGGGGTTAGTAGGGATTTTTTTTCTTCTGTGTACCTGTCTCTTGACTTTATTGGTCCTTATTGATTTTTGTGTGTCCTTTGTATATCGGAGAGAGAAAGACAAAAGGAGCCCGCAGTGTGATTTAAAAAAGAAAAAAAAAATGTATGTGCCTTGTGGTGTATAGCTCAATTACATTCAAGCATCTCACACAAGCAAGGCCTACAGCAGATTATATTTGGTGGGTGGGTGTTAGCTGTCCAATTGTCCACCACAGTATTGGACACATATAGATTTTGTGATAGAAAATTTTATTCAGTTCAAAAAAAAAAAGTTTAAAAAAAACTTTGTAAAACAAACATACAAGTGCAAATGAAAAACCGACAGAGAAATGAATGGGGATGAATAGAAATGAGCCCACAGAATAGAGGTAAAAGCAGATGTTGGACCTTCATAACTCCATGATGCAGTAGTCTACTTTGCTATTTTTGCAGATGTTCACAAACTCAGCAAATTTCACAAATAAGAAAACTGAGACGTTTTAAGGAATATAGGTAAAAGGTAACGGAGCAAAATGAAAAGCTAATGGAGACGTCAAGCTTTTCCTTATATGAAAGAGAAAGCTATAAAAAAGAAATTATGAGACACAAAAAGTAAAACGTTTACTGAAATACACATGGCAATATTAAAAAGCAGTATCCTGCTCATTAAGTTCCACATTATTCATGGATCACTCAGTTTAACTACAGTATATTGTCAAGTCTAAAGATAAAAACCATGTAAGCATTTTAAAGGAGATTGAAAGCAGTTACTTTTATGAACATAAAACTACACAGAAACAAACTTTTTTTTTTTGAAATTGTGCCTTCTTTGTCAACTTTTTATATGGAGCAAGAACTTGAAGAGTTTATGCCAATCTCAAACTATCCGTCCATCATCCCTTTTAAAAACACTATATAACACTATTTTATTTTACACCAGCTTGTTGTTTTGAAGAGAAACCAAAGCATTCTCATATCACAGACATAGTTTATTCATTTTGATTCATCTTAGGTTTCTTCTAAATCAGGGGTCTGCAACCTGTGGCTCTGGGACCACATTTAGCTCTTTGGTACCTCTGCAGTGGCTCTTTAAGGCTTTGACCAAAACTAACATAAAACTGAAGTTTATTTCAATTATTGCCAACAATGAAAATTGCTCGTCTTAGCAAATTTCCTGTAATTTTCAAATATGTGAAAAATAGAACAAGTACAAGGTGTAAAACACGTGGTCGGCATCATGCTAGTAGTCTGCTATCCACTTTAAGTCAACTTCCAGTTTCACCGCGTGATCCTTCTCTCAAAACCACCAGAATGTTTTTGAATATCTTTAAGAGAAGCTGCTGAGAAGGAATATGGTGAGTAACTTTGAGAATAAAACACAAAAACAAAGTCAAAGTAAATGAAAGTATTTATTTTTCTTTGAAAATATATTTGGATATCCAATAAATTGGTCTAATATTATTCTCTTTAACTTTATACTTTAAGTAGTTAATCAAAAATTAAGAGAACTTACATTGGCCTGAAGAGTTCAGTGTTTTAATTTTTATAAAATAGTTAAAAATGTTTTTTTTGTTTTTTTTTACACAA
>NW_023624519.1:0-3738 GCF_014905685.2 Nematolebias whitei | reverse complement strand
ATACGGTCCTTAAGGTCAGGATTTGACCTCAGGCTTAGTTCACTACAGTCCCCCCTTTGGAAATCATCGCCTGTCCATGGGGATGAATTCCAACATGAACTTACGCCTTCGAATGTCCTTGAGCTTGATGTAATCCAGCAAGGAAAACAAAAGTCAAAAGTAATCCAGCAAGGAAAACAAAAGTCAAAAGTAATCCAGCAAGGAAAACAAAGTCAAAGGATGTAATCCACAATGTTTTTGGTAATTCCATTGTGTTGATGGTAATTCCATAATGTTGTTGGTAATTCCATTGTAGCAATGCTTTAACCCCTTGGAAACAGAGTCTGTAATCCATTGGAAAAGACATATAATCCACAACGGTAAATCCACAACGAATGTAAGTGTTGATTGATCAGCATACAGAGGGGTTCCCTTGAATTGAACTGAAGATGCGGCCACTGGACGAAGAGTGGAGATCAACGTCAGGATTGCAGGTCTCGTCCAGCGAAGGTCGTCGCTGGATGGATGTCCAGTCTGTGCCGTTCTGGTTCAAATGTGACATGCAATTATGTGGTTTAAGGTGGGCTTATGAAGGGGATTTTACATAAGGCCTTAAACTATATGCACCTGGTGTGTAAGCTATTATGATTGGGAACAGCTACAGCTACCAGTTAAGGGGTGGAACATGCTGAAAAGGGTAACTATAGGGATTTATACCTATAGAAGAGTGTTCCAAACTATTTTTCCATTCCTAACTTGGTTTAAGTTAGCCTTACATGGTAAAATATAGTTTGGTTCAATTGTCTGTTGTCTTTTAGACGAACGACTTGAGATTGGGTGTTTGGTTTCCCCATAAATGTTTTTGGAAGTCTATGGCGAGACTCATCAAAAAGAATTAGCTATCCCCCCGAATAGAATTGTTCGAGTAGGTTCGGCTTAAGCGTTGTGAGACCAATGTAGATTATGGTACTTAAGGTAGCAATAATATACATTGACTCCGCAAAGATTGCAATTTAACGAATGAACTGCATGTTGGCATAGTTAAAACCCTTTACAGTCTCCAACTAAAACTTACACACAAAATTCATTCTTACCTCAGAAACAACCAAAACCAATTAAACAACGTTTCAACATCGACAAGAGTAGTGACTAAGCAACTAGAAACATCGTTTCACTGCTCCACCTCACCCTGGTTGTCAGATTCAGTCACGCTGTCCCGTGTGAGTGGCTTCTTTGCAGACCCGCATACGCGAGACATAATCATATCGAGGTGCGCTGCATGGCGATCCAGGTCGACTCGGAGTGACGTGTGGCCCCGGAACAGGGATGTGAGTATCCCACACAATACGAGGGTTATCGTCATTAGCAGGGCTATGATTAACGTGTCCGCGCTTGACCACGCATAGGTAATTGGTTGGATCGGGTTCTTAATTGTGGACCTGAGGGACTTGAGAACTCGGTTTATTGGTTCCACGTCGACGACTTTGGTGCCTTCAAAACGGATCCTCCCCAGAGTTTCTGGATCTATGTCTATAGACATGTTCACCAGGTACTCTGAGTCATCCAGAGTCGTGTCCCATTGTTCCGGATCGAGGTGATAGAGCGTCAAATCACCAATGTGTATGGTTGTCCCCTGGGGAACACTGATCCACATTGTTTTGTCCGGTAACGTCAAAGGTCTATTTGCCCCAGGTTGATCGTTGGCTATGATCGCCTTTCTTTGAGGAGCGTTCACTACCCAACGTGAGCCAACGATTTCCGCCTTTGCGGCTTTAGCCAGGTGTCGAGGCATTATGGTCGTTGAACACCTAGAATTTTTCGGAATAGGTGTCAACCCGCATAAGCCCGCGGTTTGATTCCAAACAAATGGCTTACTCACACACAGATAATGTATCTCCCGAGTGAGAACACACATCTGAAGGTTTGGAGCTAGATAAACTGAGGGGTTATCGTCGTGGTACGCAACCATCCTTGGTGTGTCAATTTGAACATGGTTTTCACCGTGCCAATTGCCAACATTAACAACATCCCTGAGTCTGTATACGCCATTTGAGAGAATTATAGGCAGGTTGATAATGAACGCCATTTCAAACGTCTTGTGATTGACGTAAATTGGGATTGCGCTACCGAGAGTGTAAGCCAGGTGAGCCTGTATTTGCGTGACTCTTTCGCGCGTAGCGGAGCTGAGGATGTCGTTCACCATCTGTAGAGAGACTAGATACGGTGGGATCCTACCGGTGGCTAGTGTATCTACCGACGAACTGATATCTCTAAGCATGTCAGCAAAAATCCTATCCATTAGGTGTGCGACAGCGTAATCCACTTCAACCTTAAGGGCTAACTCATTTACCGCATGTACGAGGGCTTTGATTTCTTGGGTGTGAGTATTCAGCACTAGAACAGTATCCTTTACGGTTTTAGTCACCTGTGTCAATTGTGTTAGTTGAAGGTCCATTTGCGCTCGGATCTTTGGGACCTCGCTCTCTACTTCAAACACGTGTTGTTTTAGGGACGTTATACTGACAGTGTTGTATGCGGACAAACCCAGGCTAAACAGCGATCCGAGTGAGGAAGCAGCGAGTAAAAGCCCGCCGATGTCACGCTTTTGCCTTCTACGTGTTCCACCCAACTCTTGTTGGGTGTAGGTGAACTAATGTAGTTGCTTTAGGACGTGTTGGATCTCTGCTTTAGCACCCTCTAGGGATACTGTGTACCATGATTTGTTTAACCACTCGTTTTTAAGGTTAATGTGTTGTTTGATCACGGTTTGGGGGTCGAAGCGGACGAAGACCTTCCGAGTGTATAGGCGGCAATCTGTGATGAGCAGTCCCAGCTGGTCCCTCAGAGCGATGCCTGAGGTGGGCCCAAGGGTTACGATCTCGGCTTGCCCTTCTTGGGTGGCACCCAAGAGGGTGAAGATTACCAGGAGTGGTACCATCATTGTCCTATGGAAACACAAAGAGATAGGTCTTAGCTTCTTAATTGTCGGGGGTAGGACCTGTGAGTTTAAACTATGGTTAAGTTTATTATCCATTAGTTATCTTCTGCTTGGATGACCCTTATTCCCACGAGGTCAGATTTTGTGAGATCTTTGTCTCCTGAGGAGTTATTGCACGCCTTGTGTGGTTTAACCTGGTTTCGATGTACCCATTTAACAGTTGGCTCTTTTTGGCCTTTACTGATTTTTATCTGATAGACAACTGGAGACAGTTTGTCTGTTATCAGATGGGGTCCAGTCCATCTGGGCATCAGTTTACGGGCGAGAGTTCCGGTCCCGGACTCTCTTCTCCCAGTTGTGGGGGCAAACATGTAGTACCAGACCCTGTCTCCCACTTGGAGTTCCTCGTGAGAGGCCTTTTGGTCGTAGTACGCTTTGCGTCCTTCAGCTGATTTTTCCAGGTTTTTCTGTGCGAAAGCAAAAGTGTTTTTAAGGTGTCTTTCCAAGTCTTTCATGTATTGTTGTGTGGTGTAGGCTGTTGCCATGGCAGCATCGCCTGGTTGGTACAACAGGTGCAGAGGGAGAGTCATTTGTCGACCCGTCATCATCTCGAAAGGAGCGATGCCAGTCGACGTGTGTGGAGTGGCCCTTATGGCCATGAGGACCAGAGGGAGTTTCACGTCCCAGTCCTTGTGGTTTGCGGCTACGTATTTTTTCAAAATACTCACCACAGTCTTGTTTGCTCTCTCAACCTGGCCTGAAGCCTGTGGATGGTAGCCAATATGGAAGTTGGCTTTGACGCCTAGCGTCTTCCACAGTTC
>NW_023624518.1:0-3739 GCF_014905685.2 Nematolebias whitei | reverse complement strand
GCTTAGTCACTACTCTTGTCGATGTTGAAACGTTGTTTATTTGGTTTAGATAGTTGTTTCTGAGGAAAGAATGAATTTTGTGTGTAGTTTTAGTTGGAGACTGTAAAGGGTTTTAACTATGCCAACATGCAGTTCATTCGTTAAAATGCAATCTTTGCGGAGTCAATGTAGATTAATGCTACCTTAAGTACCATAATCTACATTGGTCTCACAACGCTTAAGCCGAACCTACTCGAACAATTCTATTCGGGGGGATAGCTAATTCTTTTTGATGAGTCTCGCCATAGACTCCAAAAACATTTATGGGGAAACCAAACACCCAATCTCAAGTCGTTCGTCTAAAAGACAACAGACAATTGAACCAAACTATATTTTGCCATGTAAATCTAACTTAAACCAAGTTAGGAATGGAAAAATAGTTTGGAATGCCCTTCTATAGGTATAGACCCCTATAGTTACCCTTTTCAGCATGTTCCACCCCTTAATTGGTAGCTGTAGCTGTTCCCAATCATAATAGCTTACACACCAGGTGCATATAGGTTAAGGCCTTATGTAAAATCCCCTTCATAAGCCCACCTTAAACCACATAATTGCATGACACATTTGAACCAGAACGGCATCGACTGGACGTCGCCCAGAGACGACCTTCGCTGGAGGAGACCTGCAATCCTGACGTTGGTCTCCAATCTTCATCCAGTGGCCGCATCTTCAGTTCAATCCAAGGGAACCCCTCTGTATGCTGATCAATCAACACCTCCATTCGTTGTGGATTTACCGTTGTGGATTATATGACTTTTTCCAATGGATTACAGACTCTGTTTCCAAGGGGTAAAGCATTGCTACAATGGAATTACCAACAACATTATGGAATTACCATCAACACAATGGAATTACCAAAAACATTGTGGGAGTACATCCTTTGACTTTTGTTTTCCTTGCTGGATTACATCAAGCTCAAGGACATTCGAAGGCGTAAGTTCATGTTGGAATTCATCCCCATGGACAGGTGATGATTTCCAAAGGGGGGGACTGTAGTGAACTAAGCCTCAGGTCAAATCCTGACCTTGAGGGCCTTCCTGGGACAAGAACTGTATTTCATTGATTTGAGTCCAGAAACACAAAATCAAGTCCATCCAGAGACTTTCTAAGTGTCCTGCACTGATCAATTGAAAGAACACTCTCTTTTTCTATTATCATTACTATCTTACAAATGTCTTGATAATCAAAGTGTGTTAGTTCAAACCATTTTAAATGTTGAAGTGAACTACTCCTTTTAAATCAACTGTGAAACAGTATTAATGGATTTTTAATCCTCATTCAAAGTAGAAATCAAGTTAAGGTCTGTTACAGAGTAATTATTCATTTTTCTTGATCTTCTGTCTGAAATGAGCAAGTGTAAGTTGGTCAAAGGTCAAGTTTCGGTCAACTGCAAGTTTACTGGAAAAGAAATGTCATGTTTAACTTTTACAGAAAGATATGGGAGAACTGACTCCACGAAGTCACGGATTCTTCATAACATCTTCTGTCTGTTCTTAAACAATCTAATCTTTTTCCCTTGACTTTTAATAACCTCTTACATCACTAAAACACACCCCTGTTCGGTCAATCGACCAATCAGGAAGTTCTCAAATGAACAGGAAGTGACCTCTTTGAAAGGTTTAACACTTCTTAGTTCAGCAGAGAATGCTGTGAGTTAGTTCCGAGAGCAGCAGAGTTCAGAATGCTGGAATGCAGAATGCTGGAGAACAACTGCAACTAAGCTGAACGAGAGAAGTTCAGAGGAACTATGAAGAAGTCTGTTCTGGGATGATCTCACGACTCCTGAGGTTTAGCTGTCTTACGGAGACGCTGGAAGAGTTGAAAGGAAAACTCTACACCAACGCCGAAACTATCATGTGCAAAGGTAAAGAGTCGATCTCAACCAAAGTGTACCGTGGGTTAAGCTGCATCCAAAAGGAGCGTGTTGTCGTTCTGGGCTACAGACCTACATCTTATACAGATACATACATCTTCACCCATCTCTCTCCATTTAAACTCCCTTCATTTCCCATCTTTAAAACTCTTCTACCTGCCAGTAATTAATCCAGATATTTTCAGAAATGTCTGTTGTAAAGCTTGACTGTAAAGCTAATTAATTAAGCTGTTGTTGTAATCAATTTAGCCAAATTAATGTAAATGTGTGATGTTAAACTTTGATTCTGTTAATAAATGACCGCATTCATTTGATGGGTCAAAGAAAATTAACGCCTCACGTCACATTTAATTTCAATGCACGATATTATTCAGTCCAGAAAAATGAATGAATCCATTTAATTTATGGATAATATATCACAGATATATGTTCCTCTACAGTTGCACAAACTTTTGTGGACATGTAAAGCAGAGAAAAATGTACAGTAGTGTGTGTTCATATCAGGTGCATCAGGCAGGGGCTGATTTTATGAATAATTTAAAAGTTCATTTAACTAAAAGTGAAACAATCATAGATGATTGGATGTCAAAGGATTTATTGGATTAAAGCTTCTGTCCTTGTCATGTTTTCATGATGGTTTGAAAATCATATATTTGCACTGTGGTGACATTAAAATTACAAACTCCTGCACTTTCTGCACAAAACAATTTATTTAAAGAAAAAGTAAAACTCCTGAGGGACTGATTAAAGCCTCAAGACAGTCTTTCCAATTATTACTACATATTGCTCAAATTGTAACTTGCCGTTTGTGAGTACAGCTGAGCAGTGGTGGGATGTAACTAAGTACAAATACTTTGTTACTGTACTTAAGTACATTTTTCATGTATCTGTACTTTACTTAAGTAGAGTTAAATGTGGGTACTTTATACTTTTACTCCACTCCATTTTACATCAAGTATCTGTACTTTCTACCACACTACATTTCTATAACGCGTTGCATTACAAGTTACATTCATCAACCTTTATTTATACAGGTAAATCCCATTGAGCCTCGAGGACTCATTTACAAGAGAGACCTGATTTCAACAAAGAAAGATGACAACAATGGACAACAGCAACAACAATAAGCAGTTATAAAAACTCATACTACAGTTTTTTTTTTTTTTTTTAACAAATAGGATGGCTAAAAGGAAAAAGGTAACAAAACCAAAAAAAAAAACTGCTAGATTCCGAGACAAATGTATAAAACTAAAAACAGGAACATGTCTGCATTGGTCCCTGCCAGGAGTCCAACAGATTCTTAAAGCCACTTAGAGAGGTCAAGGTCGAGAGCTTCAAATCTTTTTGTAAGATATTCCAGGAAACAGGAGCGGAGTAGGAGAAGGCCCTTTTGCCTAGTTCAGTCCTCACTGAGGGAACACTGCAGGTAATAATGTCCTGAGAGCGCACTCCGTAGCTGCACTCACGCAGAGACATGTAGGAGGAGATGTATGAAGGCAGCAGACCAAGAAGTGATTTAAAGATGAAAATGTACCAGTGAGAGAGTCTGCGTGAAGTTAATGATGTCCAGTTAACCAGTGAATACAGGGTGCAGTGGTGGGTACGATAATCACAGCCAGTTATGAATCTTAGTGCACCATGATAGACAGCATCCAACATCTGCAGGGTTCTTGTAGGAGCGTTCATGTAAATAATATCACCAAAATCAATTGAGGGAAGGAAAGTCACAGATACAAGGCGTTTTCTAGCATTCAGGGTTAGACAGGATCTGTTTCTGAAAAAGAAACCCAGTTTAACTTTCAGTTTCTTTACTAGGTTTTCCACATG
>NW_023624517.1:0-3739 GCF_014905685.2 Nematolebias whitei | reverse complement strand
TTTATGTATACTGTATATGTGTTTTTTAAATGAAATGAATAAATAAATTAAAAAAAAAAAAAAAAGTTACACAGAAACCTTTTGGGTTTTTTCTGACGCTTCTTCACGCATTCAGCCTTATCTGTGTAATCTTGGTTTGTCTGAACCGTCAGCACAGCAGTAGCTGTTTCTGAGTGTTCAGCTTGCGATGACTCGTCATCGTTTGTGTGTGTGTTTACCCCCCCTTCTTCCGACGAGGGGTTGTTTGAGGCAACAACAGCATTGTCTTGGTGTGTTCCACCGACATCTGTAATGTTGTCATTTGCGCCCTCAGATGTAATAGGGATTACATTACTGCAAAGTGCTCCTGGTTGGGTTCCCGTGTCAGTGTGTTTCAAAGTTTCTAACAACCTGCGTAGTTTCTCTGTCTCCTCCGAGCTCAGAGGTGTAGGGCCTTGTTTCTAGAACTTTTGTGATTTTTTCGCCTCGGTTCATTTCGTCCGAGGTGGGGTACGGTCAGGTACGTCTTTCGGGGGTTCCTTTACGTACTGCCCCTGATGATATGGGTTCCCATATCTTTGCGTCCTACGCTCACCCCTTTTACGATAATCACGTTCATCCTCTGAAAGAGGTTTTTTGTCCCAGCGCGCACCTTCAGGACGCGGTTTGTTAGTTTGAACAGACTGTTTTCTCTCAACTTTCTTAGGAGGAGGCGGCGAGGCACGCCGTCCTTCCAGTTCAAGAGGGAGGGGTTTAACCTTTACACTAGGAAACACTTCAATGGGCGTCTTAGCATGAGGGCATGCCTCAAACACATTCACAGCACACTGTCTAATCTCACTGATGGATTTTTCTCTGAAATTTGCCATCATTTGTACTGATCGCCTAAAATCAGTGTGGAGATTTTTGCTGAAAACAAACTTAAAACCTTCCTCTTCCTCCATTCCGGTTTCATTTCTGTTACCAAAATAAGCTTGGAAGATTCTTTTGTAATAAACTCTTGGATGTTCAGTTTTACCCTGCGTGACCTTGTCTGCAGCTGGGAAACCAGCAGGTCCCGTGCAGGAGTCGTACTCTCTGATCAAAGCTTCACACAGAAGGTTGTAATCCCGTCTCGTTGCATCAGGTAGACGCTCGATGAAGGTGAACACCTCTCTGTCCGAAGTGAGCCGTATCAGACTGATTTTATCCTCAACCGTAGCATTAGGATAACCTCTCAATCTGAACTCAAGATCTCTGAGATACGCTTTTGTTCCAGATGAACCCATCGGTCCAGGTACAAAGCGTTGTACATATTTTGAGATTTTTTGCAAATCATCCATTGAAGGAGACAGTATCAACGGTCTCTCTTGTGTGGTTGGTGGTGCAAATTGGTGAAGGTCTGCCCCTACCACCCGAGATGGGGGTATTACAACGGGGCTAAGAGTAGGAGGTGCAAGTCGGTGCAGACCCGTCCTTATCACCCGAGATGGGTGTGTTGGAACGGGGCTAAGAGGAGGAGGTGTAACAGCATCTGTCTGGGGTGGTTGTGGCTGACCAGGACCCTGACCTTGTTCGTGCCTGAGTCCCAGACCAGCTCGCCCCACGTCAGAAATCTTGTTTGTTGCTGTGGCTAGATTCTCCTCACAAGCTTTCAGGCGCTCCTGTGATGTCTGACATTCACCTTGTAAATTCCGACAATGTTGGAGCAATACCGCCTTTTCCTCTTTGCAATCCTCCAGCTCCTTTAATGCGAGCTGCAACTGTTGTTGTAGCACATCGTTGTCTGAACACGCGGCTTGGTACGCACGGTCTTTATCCCTAATCCTCTCCTCATATGATTGAGCCTGTACTGACAGCTCAGTCTTTGAGAGGTCCCTATCAATCTGAAATTGTTCTTTCTCCAATGCAGACTCATTCATCAATCCGTCACACCTCTCCTTTTCAGATTCATATCCTCTGGATAGCATGACATTTCGTGCAACCTGATGGTCCAATTCCACTTTGAGAAGCAGGGAAATTTTTGCTAACCGTTCACGGCTCGATTTTGTATCCTCTGACACTTTAGCTCCTTTTGCCAAACTTTGCAGTACTTCATCTCTTTGATTGTCATCAAGGTCTTCTAATTGCCCTAATTGATTACCAATAATTGAATTTGTTAAAATATGTAAAGCCGTTTGGACGGCATCTTTGGAGTGCAAAAGGTCAGTGTTTACCTCTTCGTTCGCCATCATCCGCTATTAAAAATTTAAATAGGAGATGTAATTGTTTAGGTGGTAAAATAAAATCAGAAGAGTTTCTCTACTGATATATTTACTCTTATTTAGTGATTTAACAATTAAACGTGCATTATCTTTTAGCAAATGAGTAAACTTTATCAACTCTGTGAATATCTGTAACTGTATCTTTTTAAAAAGTTTCTAATTTTTCATTTTGTCCCTCCTGTTTGAGGAATTCAGTGAATGAAAAATGTCCTGGTAAATGCCTGTCTGCATAAATACCTTAATAACTTTTTAAATGCAAGATAACAGTGATTATTCAGTTTTGAGGAACGTTTATTAACTCAAAAATGCCTTTCAGAAAGAAAATACTTTTAATTTCACTAAAATAACCTAAAAAGCGAAGTGAAAACCTGTGATCTCAAGTCTCTCCAGAAGGTGGCAGCATAACCTTACTCATTTTAACTCAGACACTGTTAGTGTTATCCAGTAGGAGTCGCTATGACTTCCTGTGGCATCCGGTCGTTAGCTGTTAGCTTAAAATTAGCATTGGCTAGACTCGGTTAAAACTAACATTTCTGAACGGATTTTTTACTCAAACGTGGCAAAATTTTAGCAATTAGACTTCGAAGAACTAGCAGCTGATCAGAATACAGCTTTTAAAGCGTTTTTGAACTTTAAAAAGCAGATTTTATTCCCTATGAAAAACGAGTTTTCATTTCCGGGTCACGTGACTGAATCCACCAATGACAAAGCAGCACGGGGGTGAGAGGAAATGACGTAGGCACGTCATTCACTTCTCAGCGAATCAGAGCGCTCCACAGCAGCCAATTCAACCAATCACGCAGCGTTTTCCCCAGCTAGCATGTTAGATTTATCTGAACAAGTCCGTCAACTTTTTCGTCTTTTAAACTGTCAAAATGCACTTTTTTCTGTTAAAAATGTAATCAATAAGCTCCCAGCTGCACGGAGTCGGCGCCCCGGTCTCAAAAACGTCTTTCTAGCTATTTAAACAACTCGTTCGAACTGTTCAGAACCGAGCCAGAACCAGAACCGAACCACCGTCCGGACCACAGTTTAAACAGAGTAAAGCGTTTCCACACAAATCCAGCTTAGTTACACATAACAGACGTACAATTTCAGCTTTCATAAAGACATATGACTCACAATTTCAGCTTCAAAACATTTCCAGCGTAAACATGCAGCGTCTAGCTCCAAGCGCACAGCTTCAGCTGCGTTCCAGCACAGCTGACAATCTGTTATTTCTTTATCATGCCAACACGTAAAATCAATCTTTACACGAATACACAGTCCATTTATGAATACGTCACGGGCCACCAATATGTAGATGAACAGATGCTGTGATATATTCATCAATTAAAACGGATTCTTCATTTTTCTGGACTGAATAAAACGTGCATTGAATTTAATGAAATGTAACGTGAGACGTCATTTATCTTTGACCCATCAAAATGAATGTGGTCATTTATTTTACAGAATCAAAGTTTAACATCAAACATTTACATTAATTTGGCAAAATATGAAAATAACAACATAATTAA
>NW_023624516.1:1652-3740 GCF_014905685.2 Nematolebias whitei | reverse complement strand
GTGGCAAAATTTCAGCGAATATGCTTCGAAGCACTTAGCCAGCGTATCAAAACCACTTTAAAGGCGCTTTTCAGCTTTAAAAAGCAGATTTTATTTCCCTATGAAAACGAATTTCATTTCCGGGTCACGTGACTGAAATCACCAATGGCAAAGCAGCGCAGGTTTGAGAGGAAGTTACGTAGGCACGCCAATCAACCTTCTCAGCAAATCAGAGCGCTCCACACAGCCATATTCAACCAATCACGAAACGTTTTCTCCACCTAGCAAGTTAGATTAGCGTGAAATAGTTCGTCAGCTTTTCGTCTTTTAAACTGTCAAAATGCACTTTTCTGTTAAAAATTGTAACGAATAACTCTTTAACTGTGTTCTGAGACGGCACTCAGCTTTTAAAACGTTTATCCATCTATTCAAAATACTCGTTCAAGCTCAACAGAACCGAACTGGACCACAGCCGGGTCTTATGGTAGAACCTCCGTACTTTTAAACAGAATAACGTTTTCCACAGCTTCATCAGCTTAGTTACACGTAACAGGCGTACAAATTCAGCTTTATAAAGACTCAATGACACAATTTCAGCTTCCTGTGAGCTTTCTGAGCTTCACAGACCAACACGCTTAAAAACATGCAGGGTTTCGCTTCAGGCGGTGCAGCTCCGGCTGCGTTTCAATCACAGCTGATAAACTGTTATTTTTTCAACATGCCAACATGAAAAAATCAATCTTACACGTTTTTACAGTCATTTATGAGCACGTTAACGGGCCACCAGTTGTAGTGAACACGTGGGTACGTGCCACTAGTTGTAGTATGACAATATATGAAAATATATATACATACAATTTTCACGAGTTCCTCATCTTTCTGACTGTGTAAAATCGTGCATTGAATTTAACAGAAATGTAACGAGAGACGTTATTATCTTTGACCCATCAAAATGAATGCGGTCATTTATTTTCAGAATCAAAGTTTAACATCAAACATTTACATTAATTTGGCAAAATATGAAAATAATAACAGACAAGTTTCATAGAAAATTGGACATCGATCACTCGGCGGTGAACGAGGACTTTGCTTCAGATATTTCTAAAATATCTGTACTGATTTTATGAGAGAGAGGAGAGTTTTAAGATGACATGGAGATTTATCTTACAGAGAACTATGTGAGGGAATTAATCTGTTTGACCAGAACGTGCACGCTTCATCAGATCTCAGCTTGCCTCCGGTACACTTTAGTCGAAGAAGAGACCGTTACCTGGTTGACGATAGATCAGCTCGATAGAGAATCCTCCAGACCTTTCAGCGTCTCCGTTGAGAGCAGCTGAAATCCTTAGATAGTCGTGTGTGGTTTGTTCAAACAGAAGTTATAATTCCAAAACGTCTCTGGACCATCTTGAATGCGTTTGCACCCAAGAATACTGAACTCCTTTCATCCTTCAGAACTTTTCAGACTCTTAATTGTCAGCAACTCTGTACTCTCGAATTCTCCGGAATTCTTCTGAATTCTCTTCCATTCTAGCATGAACTGGGAAGTTGCCACATTTTAAATGGGTCGACTTCCGGTTCAATTTAGAGCTTTCTGATTCGTGGATGTACCAGAAAGAGGTGTGTTTTTGTGACGTAAGATGTTATCATAAGTCAAGGATTGTTTTCAACATACAGAAAAGATTATTGCAGACGACCAGACTTCGTGGAGTCTCACGCTGTTGTATCTTCTCAAATAGTAAAACATGACATTTCTTTTTCAGTAAACATTTAGTTGACCGAAGCTTCAACTTTCACATACTTACAAAACTTGGCTCATTTCAGACAGAGAATCAAGAAATGCATATTAACCTGATTTCTTCTTTGAATGAGGAATAAAAATCATTACTTACTGTTTATGTAAAATAAAAATGAGTAGTTCTTTTCAACCTGTAAGCATTGAATGGAACTAACACAATTTGATTATCAAACATTTGTAAAACAGTAAATGATTATAGAGAATTGTCTTTTCTGCTTGATTAATTCAAGAAAGAAAGTCACCAGATGGCTCAGACTGTATTCAGATCAATGAAAATAACAGTCTCTGTCCATCTGATAGATTTGAGGTCA
>NW_023624516.1:0-1552 GCF_014905685.2 Nematolebias whitei | reverse complement strand
GATCAATGAAAATAACAGTCTCTGTCCATCTGATAGATTTGAGGTCAACAGGGTCAGATCAGGGTCAGATCAGGTTCACTACAATGACATCATCTACATTGTATATTTTGAATTCTGATTCATTATTCATTATCATTTATCAATGAAGTTTTTTGCCATGGTATTTTATTTATGTAGTATACTGTATGTACGAGATGTTTCATAATAAATTTCATAATAATCATTTAGGATTATTTTAATCTTTCCAAATCCTTTAAATCTTTTATCCACTTGGCTTGAGATCCGTCTCGTTCTTTAATCCAACTTTTTCCATTTCTTGACCAAGTAGAAAATATTTTGTTCCTTTTTTTTAACACCCTTGCCTCACGAGCAATAGTGCCATTTTTCTTTGTTAAGTGTTCATTAATATAGACATTTGTTCCCTTTAGTTTTTTTGCCTGCATCAATAGATTATTCCTTGACTTTCTGTTAGTAAATCTTACCACTATTATAGGTTTGTTTTTATCCTTGTTACTAGGCAATGTGTGACAGGTCGAAATGTCATCATGATCAAGATCAATGTCTTTATCTTGAAAATAGGAGACCACTTGTTCCTCCAAGGTCCGAAGTTCTCGCTGAGATCCATCTTCAGTCATTTTTTCACCTGCAGCCACTCTTGCGTATGACTGAGGCTTAATCTCAAGTCCAGTTATGACTAGATTATCTAGTCTTGTGTTCTGTTCCAGATCATCTATTCTTTGCTCTAATTCCATTATTTTTTATCTTTATTTACTATTTGTAGTTTCAATTGCTTGGTTTCTTCAAACAAGCCCATCAAAAGATTCTGTTGGGAAGTCAGTTTAGCAAGTTCAGCGCTCATAAAATTCAAAGATTTTCTTATTTCATCCATATTATCCAAGTTCTGTTCAGTCTGCTCCTTTTTTTGTTTTGATTTATTTGACATTTTTTGACAAAATAAGTTTGCGAGATGGCAGTGACTCCACTTACACAGACCACGAGATGATAGCTGCTTAGTCTGCTCCTTGGATCCTCATAGATATAGCAAAACAGCTACTCACACATCCACAGATGTAGGCAGACACCCGGCAGCCAGATCCAACAGCCGCTCCCCACATCCACTACCGACACCAACACAGATGGACACCTCGCCACTCGCAGTCCAAAGAGCAAGATCCATAGGACACGTCCAGCAAAGTTCGCCAGAATCTCCCCAGCTCTGGCCCGGTTGTAGCTGCTCCTGGGCCCGGCTGTAGCTGCTCCTGGGCTTGGTTGTAGCTGCTCCTGGGCCTCCAAGTTCAAAAGGAAATCCAAAAGCTGCTGCTGATACACTCCGCGCCCCACGCCGCCGACAAAATCTTCTCTGCTCCTGGCTGTCGAAGGTAAAGTCGAAGCTTTTCCTTGCCGATAGATAAAGCGGGTCGAGCCCGCTGACTGAGCCGAACTTTAGCAGCGAAAACAGCCGACGGAGTCCAAGGTGAAGTCCTCCTCAAGAGAGGGAACGAGGAACATTAAACAGCTCATAGGCAGCAAACTGTGAAACTGCTATGAATGT
>NW_023624515.1:0-3740 GCF_014905685.2 Nematolebias whitei | reverse complement strand
TAAAAGACGAAAAGTTGACGGACTTTTTCAGGCTAATGCTAACAAAGATAGCTGAAATGGCGATCTGTGATTGGTTGAAAACGGCCGTGTGTAACGCTTTGATTGGCTGAGAGACGTGTCTGTCGTCACTAAATCTGATGCCAGCGATGTAAAGCCCACCCCCGCGCTGTCATTGGTAGATTCAGTCACGTGACCCGGAAATGAAACTCGTTTTCATAGGGAATTTCAATCTGCTTTTTAAAGTTGAAAAACGCTTTAAAGTTGCATTCTGATCCGCTGCTCCGTTTCTTCGAAGCCTAATCGCTGAAACTTTACCACGTTTCAGTTTGAAATCCGTCATTAAATGGTGTTTTTGGACCACGCTAGCCGATGCTTATTTTAAGCTAACAGCTAACGACCGGATGAGTGACGTGTCGCGTCACTTCCTCTGATGTCAGGTTGTAAAGCTCGGTTGCACCGAAGCTTTTCTGTGCTTAAAATCACTAAATAAAATTTGCCACATGTCCCCAAAAACTCATGTTCATGCAAAAAAGTCGTGCTTGTTGAAACAACGCCACGTTTTAGCTTGAAATACGTTCAGAAATGTTGATTTAACCGAGTTTAGCCGAAGCTAATTTTAAGCTAAGCGGCTAACGACAGGATGTCAACAGAACATCCACAGGAAGTTGTCATAGGCTCCTGCTGGTAGAAAGCTAACACTGCCCCCTCCTGTAGAAACTTGAAATCACAGTTTCACTTCGTTTTAGGTTATTTTTGGTGAAATTAGACGTGCTTATTTCTGTAAGACGCATTTTAGAGTTAATAAACGTTCCTCAAGCTGAATTTTTACTGTTATATTGCATTTAAAAAGTGATTAAGGTATTTATGCATGAAGGCATTTACCAAAACTTTTTATTCACTGGTAATTCCTCAAGACAGAGGTGCAAAATAAAAAATTAGAAACTTTTTAAAAGATACAGATACAGATATTCACAGAGTTGATAAAGTTTACTCATTTGCTAAAAGATAGTACACGTTTAATTGCTAGATCACTATGTAAGAGTAATAATATCAGAAAAAGGAAACTTTTCTGTTTAAGTTACCACCTAAAACACCACATCTTCTTATTTAATTTTTAAATAAAAGATAATGGCAGGAGAAGAGGAGTATAACAGTTTTCCTGAAGAGGGACTGACAACTCCTAACATCAATTTTCTTTGCTTTCACCCACCTAGTTTAATGAGTAGCTGTTAAAATAGCGAATTTCTGGAAGTGAACGGTTTAAAAAGCGTTTTTAAACTGATGTTGCTGTGAGACTTTTTAGAAAAATTGCAGGTTTATAAAAATTCAGTGCTTTAGAGTAAAAAACACTGAGAAGCTTGGTAATCTAGTATCTGTTAAAAAATAAGCACATTAAAAGTAACACTGCAGAGAAGCATTTACTTAAATATTCATGAATTGGGGTAAAACCTATGACAGGTGCCCACATTTGAATAAGTTGACTTATAACAGTACTTTTGTGTAAACCCAGAGCTTAAAATAGTGTGAAACTCAATGACACTTGAATACAAATATTTACCTGTAAAATAATCTGAAGCTGGCAACTGTTTTAACCAGATAAAGTGCTACACAGTGGATAACCATGACATGTGTGATAGAAAAAGATTTTGATCCTTATGAGATGAAGGACTGTTTAGAGGATGCGTTAGCACTGCTAACAGGATCCTTCCATCCATATGGCGAACAGGTGGACAGCATGAACCCAAAAGAGTTATTGGACAATCTGATGGAGGTTGCAGAGAGTGTGACCTCTACAGAAGTTACAAGGTCAAGCTATGAAAAACTGGCTAAAATGGCAATGTTGCTGAAAGAATCATTCTATTCAGTGGTTGAGAAAGCTGATTACCTTGCAATAAGGTTAAACAGTGAAAAAGAGGTGGTTCAGGAAATTGAAGAACACTTCCTTCAATTTAAAAGTGAACACGAGATCCTCACAAAAAAACATTCTGAACAGATGTTTCAATCACAGCAAGATGCACGTGCAGAAATTGATTCACTGAACAGCAAAATACAGTTACTTAATGCATCACTATCTGAAGCCAGGGATGATAAAGAGCTGTTGTCCAGAGGATACTTTGCATTAAGACGGGATCACGACGAGAAAATGTCACAAGTTTCCCGCTGCAAAGCTGAGATAGATGTGCTTAAGACACAACTTTGCCATGCAGAAAGGAAAGGTGGTGAGAGGCGTGGACGGGATGTGGAGACACACTGGGTTTCAAACCCAAATCTCCTCACATCATACACCCCTCCATACATACCTAAAGTGGTAGGAACAGACCTGAACAGGTCTCCTCCACCAAACATGCAACAGAGTGCATGGAAACTTCCTCTTTCAATAGATGTTCTGCTAAAACTCTCAAAATATGTACAACGCTTTGTACCTGGACCGATGGGTTCAACTGGAACAAAAGCGTGCCTGAAAGATCTTGAATTCAGATTGAAAGGTTATCCTAATGCTACGGTTGAGGATAAGATCAGTCTGATAAGGCTCACTTCAGACAGAGAGGTGTTCACCTTCATCGAGCGTCTACCTGATGCAACGAGAAAGGATTACAACCTTCTGTGTGAAGCTTTGATCAGAGAGTACGACCCCTGCACGGGACCTGCTGGTTTCCCAGCCGCTGGCAAGGTCACGCAGGGCAGGCATGAACATCCAAAAGTCTATTACAAAAGAATCTTCCAAGCATATTTTGGTTACAGAAATGAAACCGGAATGGAGGAAGAAGAAGGTTTTAAATATGTTTTCAGCAAAAATCTCCACACTGACATACGCATGTCCGTACAAATTATGGCAAATTTCAGAGAGAAATCCATCAATGAGATTAAACAGTGTGCTGTGAATGTGTTTGAGGCATGTTCTCATGCTAAGACGCCCATAGAGGTGTTTCCTGGTATAAAGGTTAAACCCCACTCCCTAGAAATGGAAGGACGGCGTGCATTGACCCCTCCTCCTAAAAAAGGCGAGAAAAAGCAGTATTTTCAAACTAACAAACCACGTAATGAAGGTGCACGCTGGGACAGAAAAGCTCCTCTTTCAGAGGATGAACGTGATTATCGTAAATGGGATGTGCGCAGGACGCAAAGATATGGGAACCAAGCGGACCCATATTATCAGGGGAAGTCCGAAAAGGAACCCCCAAAAGACGTACCTAACCCTTCCCCACCTCGGACAAAACGAACCGAGGCGATAAAATCACAAAGGTTCCAGAAACAAGGCCCTACACCTCTGAGCTCGGAAGAGACAGAGGAAATACAAAGGTTTTTAGAAACTTTGAAAAACGCTGAAATGGGAAACCAACCTGGAACGCTGTGTAGTGAGGTGATCGCTACTAAATCTGAAGGCGTGAATGACAACATTACAGATGTCGGTGAAACACACCAAGACATTGCTGTCGTTGCCTCCAACAACCCCTCATCGGACGAAGGGGGGGTAAACTCACACACAAACGATGATGAGTCATCGCAAGCTGAACACTCAGAACCTGATTTTCATGATTTTGAACTAGGCATTCCAGTTCTGGGAGGACTCCCAGATAACCTGGTACCGAGTCAAGAAACTGGGCCAGTATGTTTCACGAAACCAACACAGGCCACAGCTCTTTTCTCAACCAATGACGTCGACCAAGGGCCTCAAACCTATGGTGTCTTACCCATAGACAGGTCCGACGACTCAGAAAAGGATTCGTTGGAGCTCCCCA
>NW_023624514.1:0-3741 GCF_014905685.2 Nematolebias whitei | reverse complement strand
GAACGTCCCCACTTTGCATTTTTCACCTATCAGGGAGGTGTCTGGAAGGTAACCCCCGCGATGATCGAGGGACCATTTCACAGCGTTGCTTTACACCGTGCTCATGTAAACTAGGGGTTTTTACCCTTGCTTGTTTTAAGTTCTAATAATCTGAAGAATCTCACAAAGAACCGTTTGCTTTAAAACATTAATCCAACCTTTATTTATACATGTTAGTCCCATTGAGCCTCGCATGCTCATGTTACCCATTCTGAATCCACCAGTAATTAGATTGGCTTTAGCATTTGGATATTCAAGGTGGTCGTTTATCCCTATTCCCATTTTAAGTTATTCTTTACTCGGTAATCTCTTCGTAACTACATCTTCGTGAAATATTCTGATTCAGCTTTACAAGATCTGCAACATTCACACTCCAGATCCATTTCTGCTCCTCGAGTCCAGAGCCACAAGTCTGAAGCTTGAAATAATAACTGCATAATAAAATATATTTACATTAAATATCAGTAATAAACTCATTTAACCCCTAAGAGTCTGATACTTGTCAAATTACCACTTAGAAATTAAGCATATAATTAGTGAACATAAGTTTGAATACTTTTTGACTTGCTGAATTTCTTTCCAGTAATACATGCTTTGTTTATTAAATCATGTTTTAAAGCAAAACTAGTTTGTACATCTGATATTTGACATTAAATGAACTTGTTTTTGTAGGACGTCTTATTTCAGTTCAGTACATTTCTGTAAAAGTGCACTTTCTGGCTCCCCCTTGGCTGAAACGCTCTAGTGAATTTCAGAGGAGCACGCCAGGTGGCAGGAAGTTGGATTAATAAAACCACCAACTTGTGTTCAGTTACTACAATGGACATGACACTTTCAGTAGACGGGCCCGAGCGGGTCTCAGTAATATACATGAACTGAATTAGACACGACGACGTTAGAAACAGTGAAACATCAGAACAATCCAAACCTCCTCACCTCAAAACATCAGACAACATTTATTAAAGACGCCAGAGTCCAAACAGTTCACATTTAATGCCCTGGGCTTTATTGTCTTATTTTTAGTGAGAGTTCTGCCACTTCTTTATTTTTTATTTCAGCCTCCAGGTGGGACAATAAACTTGAAGGATATATTCTGCCATTGGAGCGGGCATGGAGACTGACAAAGACAAGAAGCACTACTAAGTAATGCTGCCTTTGTGCCCAACTCTTCACAGAAGAGAGAACAAACATTTCCCCAAAGGAAGGCACCCAATACTTGTGGTTACTTTTCTTTTTGTTTCGGCCTTGCAGCCGTCTGGAGATTCTTTTTACAAAAAGAATTAAAACTAACTTAAACAAGACAAAAGATGACGGAGTGAATAAAAACATTCTCACAACCTTGTTGTCTCTTGGATGTAAAACCTGGAATGATGTGATGACTGCTCTCTGATCAACTCTGGATCAACTCTTTCAATAATCAAACGCTACAATCAAGTTTACCACAAGGAACAAAAAATACAAAAATAACTTTTTTTGTTTTACAAAAACGTCAGAAAACAGAACAGACTGCTTGAAAGTGAAGGACAAAACAAAACAAAATAAAATAAAATACAAAAGCAGCATTGAAATGTATCAACAAGAACAAAAATAGTGCTTAAAACAGAAGCAGCAGAGGCTTCTGGGAAGAGACATCGTCCCCGTTTTGTTGTGGGACCACGTTGGTGAAAAGTGCTGGAGAAGAGGCGCTTCTCTCCTCCAGGGCTCCACCACCTCCTCCTGCTCCTCCTCCTGCTCCTCCTCTGGTCTCCTGATCGTCACAGACTTTCACATGATCCACAGAGAAAATCACAGGGGACCCAAAATAAAGGTGTGTGGGGTGGAGGGGGTGGGGACCTGCTTCGTGTTCACAACATACAAAAATACCTAGGAGCTACTGAACATTTACTACAGCACAGAAACCAACAAAGGTACAGTGTACAAATTAAAATGAGATCAAACCAAAGAGGTTAAAGAAAGAGATGTAAACACAGCACAATAAATAGATTAAAACAGCAGGCTCTGCACCATGCACGTGATAAAACTCTGTTCTATACAACGCTCACACTCGCCACTATCAACTTGGCTCACTCTTCAATTTTATTATTTTGACGTTTGACTCCCAAGTGCAAAATATCACGAATGGACAAGTTCTGTATTCAAGTACTATATACACGGGGATATTACAAATATGGAGTTACTGTACAGATAGTATTTTTGCAATATTCATAGTTTACATTAGTCAATATGTTACTTTAACAAGAACAAAACCAAAAAGCAAACGGTGTAAAAAAGTATGAGATGTGAGTGAGGCTGCCAGTCTGCGTCCGAGTCCTGCCGTCCCTTTTCATTCCCAGTGCTACGATGACACCACCCGCTGCGCTACGTCACCTCCATCGCCACTGTGTTGTCTGCTAAACTGTTCAGTGCTGGCTTGTCTTCATCGTGATTATCTCTGTGAGGGGACAAAGAAAACACGGGTGAACGACACGTTCAGTCATCTTTGTGTTTGTAGCAACTTCCATCATGTTCAAATCCATTTCACTGGAATGAGACGTTTCCAGAAAAGATCATGTTCACCAGTTGCTGTACTGGAGACAACTTGCAACCAAACATGGCTAGTACTTCTTCCCAAGGGAAATAAAATTCACTAAAATGATTTAATTTTTAAGACAAGATAGAACTTTATTGATCCTACAAGAAACAGATCCTGCCTAACTCTGAACCCTGAGGAACACCTTGTATCTGTGACTTTCCTTCCCTCCATTGATTACAGTGACATTATTTACATGAACGCTCCTACAAGAACCCTGCAGATGTTGGATGCTGCAGATGTTGGATGCTGCAGATGTTGGATGCTGCAGATGTTGGACGCTGCAGATGTTGGACGCTGCAGATGTTGGACGCTGCAGATGTTGGATGCTGTCTATCATGGTGCACTAAGATTCATAACTGGCTGTAACTACCGTACCCACCACTGCACCCAGTATTCACTGGTTAACTGGTCACCATTAACTTCACACAGACTCTCTCACTGGTACATTTTCATCTTTAAATCACTTCCTGGTCTGCTGCCTTCATACATCTCCTCCTACATGTCTCTGTGTGAGTGCAGCTACAGCGTGCGCTCTCAGGACATCATTACCTGCAGTGTTCCCTCAGTGAGGACTGAACTAGACAAAAGGGCCTTCTCCTACTCCGCTCCTGTTTCCTGGAATATCTTGTAAAAACATCTGAAGCTCTCGACCATTGACCTCTCTAAGTGTCTTCAAACTAGGGATGTGCGATCCGGCATAAAATTCATTGTGATGGGTGTCAGAACGATGACATCACATGTTTCTGGTACAACACTTGCAGTAGGGATGAGAAAAAGCATAGGGTGTCATTTTGCCAGCATTTATTTTGAAAACTGCTACACCACAAAATAATCTCAGTCCAGAAAATTCCACTAGTGGGTCCAGAGAGTTTTTAAATAATAACCAAATCAAGTATTGGTCTTCGTTCTTGTAGTGCAGTGTTTCCCCTACCATTACACAAGCGGGGTGCCCCACCCCGTCAACCGAACTGAGCACCCGCCATGGCAAGCTAACGAGGGGAAACACTGTAGTGCAAACAGCAAAGGATGAGTCTAAAGACTGTTGGTGAAGAACACTAGTTTGTCCACAGTCCCTGGATTTAACATGAAACAAAGACCAGTGGCATGAAACAAAGACCAGTGGCATGAAA
>NW_023624513.1:0-3741 GCF_014905685.2 Nematolebias whitei | reverse complement strand
GAGCCATTCATCAAGAGGATTATCTACACCAGAGTGGGATTTCATCTCGTTTGAGAGGGTGCGCAGGCCTTCTAGGGCCCTAGTGACCTTACCGTCAGGCGCCGTGTTATTTGGTATGAAAGTGCAACATAACTCACCAAACATACTACACACTCCTTGTCACTCAGCTAAAATCATGTCTAGAGCCATTTGATTTTGTACAGCCATCAGAGAAGTTGGAGCTAGTTGCTCCGCTAAGCCCTCAACAGCGTCTCTGGTAAACCGGGAATGATGCAGAAATATTCAAAAGAGAAAATGAGTGACAACACGATGGATGACAAAACACCTATCCCTATCACCACGTGCTTTGGTGGCCACCGCATTTTGATCTTGTAAACAGAAACTGTACTCAATAAATGAAGATGTCTCACACAGCGACTTCCTCAGCAGACAGCCAGGCAAGCAGTTCCTTTAACACAAAATGAATACAAAATAACACTCTGTTAATATACTGCTTATAATTGATTATAGATATTTCTTTTTAACGTTACAAGCTGAATATACTTATCACTTTCAAACTGAGTAAATAAATGGATGCGCTCTAAATCAAAACTGCAATTAAAAGATAAGAGAAAAATGGTTAGTACACATGTCATACAATATTGTTACAATCACAAGTACTCAGGGCATACCCTGGGGTGCTCAGAGACCGTTCCTCCTATGTCTCTGAGTTTTCTTCGTGAAGTGTGAGACTCTAAGATGTCGTGTTTTTGTCGTTTTCTAGGTGTCTGTACTAAATGTGGCTATTCCAGCACCCGGTGACCCACTCAAACAAAGTCCTTCAGGGCCCGCACGCAACTACACCAGGCTGCTTTGGTCTACCTTGACATGAATGTCCAGTTTTACGACTTTAGATGGTTTCTGCCAGCTCTCTCGCTCTTCCTGGCTCTGAGGTCGGCGCACACTGGCTCCAGTGGTACCAAACATCCCCCTTTCCTCTGAGGCGGACTGCGTGGGACGTTCTCTCTGTCACCTGATAGGGGCCCGTCCACCTGGGCTCCTGCCACTTCCTTTTAATGACCCTCAGCAAGACCCACTCCACGGTGGGGAGACCAGGTTCCTCTGGTCTTTCTGTCAGGCTCTGTTTGTGGTGGACCTGCTGAGTAAAGTTAGACACTAATGCTTTTAACTCATCAAAGTATACCTTATGGTCCATCTTACGGTCCTCCTCACTGGTCAGTGAGCATACGGTTGGTCCAGGAAAGGGTCGACCTGTAGTTAACTCATAGGGAGAAAAGCCAGTTCCATTATTAACAGAAGTTCTCACTGTCATTAATGCTATAGGTAATGCATCCACCCAGTTTAATTTAGTCTGTGCACAGATTTTGCCCAATTTTTGTTTTATGTTCTGGTTCATCCTTTCGACCTTCCCTTGAGACTGGGGATGGTACACGGTTCCAAAAGCATGTTTTAGGCCTAACATTTTTTCCACAGCCTGCAGATCTGTGTTTTTAAAATGTGTGCCATTGTCTGATCTGATTTTTCTTGGGAAACCGTGTCTGGGGATATAATGGTTAATCAGAAACTTCACCACTGTTTTGCTGTCTTCTCTTCTTGCAGGTATGGCTTCTGGCCACCCTGTAAATGCGTCAACACACACCAATACATATCTGAACCCTTTAACAGGTTCCAACATATCAGTGTAATCTAGAATCACCTCCTGTCCCGGTCGGTGCAGGAGAGGAAAAGAACCTCGTTCAGGTTTTACTGTAGGTCGAATGTTGTACTTTAAACAAACGGTACAGGTGTCAACATATGCTGTTACCATATCTTTTAGATGAGGGTGCCACCATTGTTGAAGATTCCTTAGCATTTGTCTGCATCCCACGTGTGCTAATCCATGTGCTTCCTGAAATACTGCCTGTTTTAAAGTCATAGGCAAGATCCACTTCTGATTCGGTCCTATCCATACTTTAAACTCCCCTTTTTTCTGACCTCCTCTGTTAAACCATAATGTCTTTTCCTCTGGGGAGGCTGTAGTCTGAGCCTCTGCTACATTTTTCTCATCCCAATGATTCATTTTCTGACATTCTTCTTCCACTGTCACCATCTGGACTCTTGGCAAATAGCCAGCAGCTATCTTGACTGCTCTGTCAGCTTGCCTGTTTCCTTCCGCTGTGTCTGATTGTGTAACATCATGACCTTTGCACTTCACAACCGCCACTTTTGCTGGCCACATCAAACTGTCAGCTAAATCCTTAATGAGTTCCTCATGTTTAATTGGTTTGTTACCTGCTGTTCGAAAACCTGCTCTTTTCCACTGTGGTAACTGAACATGAACTGCACCATAAGCATACGCAGAGTCTGTGTACACTGTAACCTCTTTTCCTTTGCTCATTTTCAAAGCCTCAACGACTGCCTGAATTTCAGCTTTTTGAGCTGACTGATGACCTTCTAGCTGCCCTGAGCTTAGTACCTCGTACTCATCACCATTCTGCTGTACCACAGCAAATCCTGATCTCAAAGACCCATCCTCAAGCCTGAAGCAGCAACCATCTGTGTAGAGTATATTTGAATGTGGTATGAGTTCAGTCTGTAAATCAGGTCTAATGCGTTCCTCCACGTACACTTTTTGCACACAATCATGTGCCTGTGTTGTTTGCATACCATCTGCCATGTTTATGCCTTCATGCAGGAACAATAAATTCGGTTCTGATAGGATTTTGCTCATGCGTCTTTGCTTTAAGGATGTCATTGTAAAGAGCTCAGAATTAACATACGCTACTATGTTGTGTGTCGTTAGGATGTGTAGTGGGTGTCCCATGACGATGTGTGCTATTTTTGAAACAATCCTTGCCAGACCTGCCGCTGCCTGTGTACATGTTGGATGACGCTTCTCAGTACCATCCAACAGCACACTTGCGTACATCAACACCTGTCTACCACCCCCCTTTTTCTGAAACAGAACACCATTAACAGTGTTTTCTGCTTCAGAAACATCAAGAAAAAACGGGGCGGAGTAGTCAGGCAGAGCCAAATCAGCTGCTCTGGACAAGAGTTGCTTCAGTTTAATAAACACATGTTCTGCATCTGTGTTCCACACAAGTGTTGCTTTCAGGTTTCTGTTACCTTGATCTTTTACCATCTGTCTGATGACCATCACAGACCAAATGTGGGGTTGACACCTCCGTCAGGCTGCAGTCGATGCCAGCGACCCTGGACAGAGTGACCACCAGTTCTTCTCTCAGCCTTTCGGTACCCAGACTCGTCACCGTCTGTCTGGAGACCAGTTCAGCTCCGTGCAGCAGTTCATATCTCAGCATACAGCAAGACCCGACTGGATGTCCCCGCTGTGGACAAACTCCAGGACCCCCTCTGGACAGCCAGTTCAGCTCGCTCTTGGACTGTTAGATCTTTGAAAAGTCACGTTACTTGGCTGAAAAGTTCTTTGTTGCCGTGTCAGTTGTGTTCGACTGACAACTTATTTGAACCGTCCCATTGGTCAGCCTCACAGACCCAACGTCAGCGCCCACCTAAACACATTTGTATCCGATCCGGCCCCCGGCACTCGAGAGTCCTGATCAAAACTCAGATGGATGCTGCATGCAGTTAAATGCTACCTTCTATGTTCTGTGAGCCCAATCAGACTCATCCTCCCACTCCAAAGCTCCGTCATCTCCAGTCCTGTTTACACACATCTAAATATGCAGTGGGTTTCTGACCAGGCTTCCAGGTGAACTTAGGAACCCCTGTACCTTCTGG
>NW_023624512.1:0-3742 GCF_014905685.2 Nematolebias whitei | reverse complement strand
AGTTGTCGGTAAATGGACAGGTAAGCTATGCAGTTAGAGCAACAAACTTCACATTCTCTGAATTAAGACAAACATTGCACGTATTCAGACAAGTATTGAATAATCTGCACAATAATTTATGAATTATTTCACGCATCCTTTTCGTTGTCCTGTGTACGGTAGAATTGCAACACTAAAGCCGTGTGCTGTTTTAATACCACCTTCTCGCATCTCACAATTTGACAGGTTCCAACGTTCCAAGCTGTTGTGAGAGATCGTATCATGAACAAGACCTTCATCATCATCAGTCCACACTTCTCAAGCTTCGTCAAAGAGGACTTTGATCTTTGGTTCCATGACAGACTGGTTTCAGTTCTTCCAAGTTTCACTCCAGAGATGCTCGAGTTTACGATAACAAACTTAAACTGCGCAAACTACCATGTTGTGTGAGTAGCACTTTAACAACTAAGATTTTAACCCATCAAAGTACAATCTACTTTTAAAAAAATTGTTTAAGAGAATTTTGCTTCAATCTTTTCAGTGTGAGCGGGATAGTGAAAGTGTCCTCTGCCATGCCAGTTCAAAGACAACAGGAAATTGCTGAAGTTCTGCTGGCCTACCTGAGGAAATATGTCAGTTCCATCAACACACCAGGTACATTGACAGAGTAACCTTTTCATTTGTCTACCATCTTTAAATTGGGAAAGTGAAATAGGACAAAAGATGACTGAAATGCCACTAAGATGAAAGATTTACCTCTGATGTTTTACTCATTGAAAATAGAGACAAGGAAAAGCAATGCATATTCTAAAATCCATACACAATGCTCAGTTTGCAGGGTGGGAATTAACACTGATGCTGAATGGATCGAAACAAACTTGGGTTCCTTTGCCCAATACACAACATATTATGAACTCAAAGTCTTCAACCTCTCGCCGGTAAGTCAAACATTTCACAACAAGCTTGGCTTAAAAAACAATGCTGCACTAAATTCACAACTTGACAGGTCCACACATTGCTTTGCGGTGCAATGCCAAATAAGAATAAACTCATCCTTCCTCTTGGTTTGCATCATCAGGAGGCAGTTGTAGGTGCCCTTTCACCACAACAAAAGGCAGAGCTGATAACAGATCCAGACAGCGGTGCTCTGCAGAATGCCACGTTCATCAGGGCGGTCCTCACAAGCTTGACCTTGTCCGGCAATATTGAGCAGCTCGCTGAGTTCTTCCAGAGTTTTGCAGAAATCAGCAAGCAGGTAAGTGCCTAACACCTTGCAAATGTAGCAAACAATACACTTCTGCTGATGAATGTTGACTGACAACTCCAAAAAGTTGCCTTCATTCCCACATTTATATGTATTTGAGTACATCTGTGTACCATCAAGCTCACCATTTTTTTCAAACCATTACATAAAGACATTTGCCGTCTTCAACAGACACTTGAATGTTTTTGTTTCCAGAAAAACATAACTTTCATCACAAATGCAGCTGTACGAGATATCATCTTGAGCACAACTTTGACAGCTCTCGAACCTCATTTAGTCAACTTTGAACCAGAAGACTATCAGCTGTGGTTCCAGGATTATCTTTTTCCATTGCTACCAAGCCTCCGTCTTGGTAGCTTGCGGGTGATCCCAAGTAACATCAGCTGTGCATCCTATGAAGCTATGTAAGAGATACTTCTCAGCAAAAAAAATGAAGCATTTTGAGGTTTGTGTGATATTAAATTCAAGGTCCAGAAAATACAACGCTTGCTGCTTCCTTCTCTGTAGACACACCGGACTTCTGGCAAGTTTGCAGTTCCTGCCACTGGATCTTTCGGTGGATGTGAGATCAAGCGTTGAGTCCCTCAAACAGACATTCCCACGTATGTGTCAAAAATATTTGGAAGAAAAAAATCTCCTTTCAAAGTTCTCCATTAGCATAGTTCAACCATACTTGCAGCACTGTATTGATGCCATACTTTATTTCATGTTTTTCTCAAACAGGTTGTTCAGTACAAGATTCTTTTACGGTAAGATTGTTTCCATGAATCTAACTCTTAGATGATACAAAATGTATGGAAAAATGAAAACAAACAAGTATTGCTCAATCTCTATGTAAAGATTGCAGAGCTAAAGTAATGTAGAATTACGTAGCTTTATCCACTCTACTAATAATTTTTGCATTTCTTGTTTTTCTTCAGTGCAAGAAGACACCTGTCGATGGTAAGTCTAAATATTATCACCCATTCTTATTTTGCTGTAACAGTCACAATTTGACAAACCAATGACTGATGTACAAATATGTTCTTTTACCAGAGAGCCACATCTGTGCTGCAGTCAATGGGTGAGTGGTTTACTGATTAATCCCGTGCACAGTTTCCCAAGCTCTTTTACACAGCATAATTAACGGGAAACTCTGCTTTCCTTTGTGTTTGGCTCAGATCACAACTCCAGCAAACACTGGCAACTGACGCGTCGTCCACAGCCTTGTGCAGTTTTACCATCACTGAACATGCTTGTTCCTTGGTAAGATTGTTCTATGTAATATCAACTTCAAAAAATATATTATTATTTGCCAAATAGAGTACAACGCTTATACTGATGTCCATGAGCAATAACAATTTTGCTCTTTTGTTGTTTGTTTGTTCATTTTTATCTCCATGTTTGTTTTCCCCTTAAGGCTACCCACCTCACACAAACAAACGTGATCACACTGTTGAAATGTTCATTGGATAGTCAAAGGACCTACCCAGTTGAAGTTTGGAAGCTTTTCTTCCAAAAAGCTTCTGATCTGGACCAGGCTCTCGACACATTTGCCAGCATGGTAAGTCGAGTCAGACGTGTTCAAAGTTTTTGTGCTTTTCCTCTGCACAATCTTTATCAAACTAAGTTCCTTTCCCCAAATGTAGACCCCCAACAACAGCAGCCCAGTTTCGCCAAATGCCCTTGAAGCCTTGGGAGAGGTGAAAATTGCCACCTTCAGCCAGGAGCAACTAAAGAATGAGGACTTCATTGCCAACTGGTTCCAACAAAAGATCCGTCCATTCTTGGCATCACCATCCACAAACTTCCTATTCTGTCTTAGCTCCTTAAACTTCAGCTGCCAGACATATCAGATTGTGTAAGTAAATGTGTTACATTACCCCACTTTGAACAAAAGTGTAAATTGCTACCAATGTTTGATGTTAATGGTTTGGGCTCAAATTTTAGCGTTGAGGCATTCAGCAACCAAAGAGAACAAATGGACAGTGGCACTCAGCAAACAGTCTTCACTCATTTCATCAAATCATTCCTGTCAAGAAATGATTCATCAGGTAAAACCATGCTCTGTGGATAGGTTTCATATTGCCTTGTTGGTGCGTGTTGTTGCCATGCAGCCAATTGTCATGCTTCTTCTTTTGTGCAGATCCTGGCTGCATCGCATCAGTCAATGGTAGTCGAGACTGGCTGCAGACAAACCTTGGCAACTTCTCTGGTTTTGCAACCGTTCAAGAATTGCAAGCCCTCAATCCACTCTTATCAAGTGTAAGTGCTTTCTGCAGTGGTTAAGTTATTCTTAGAAAGAAACATCTAGTCACTTGCAGTTTTGCAAACACGTCGAGTTTTCTTTCATAGTTTTATTCCTTTCTGTAGACTGAAATTTTGGCAGAGCTCACTCCCTCTCAGGTGGCTCAGATGCTACTGACATCAGGGACCTCCGCTGACGTGGCCTTTATTGATCTTGTCTTTTCCCGACTTGAGAACGGCAATGCTCTTGACAATCTGGATGAATTCCTGACA
>NW_023624511.1:0-3742 GCF_014905685.2 Nematolebias whitei | reverse complement strand
ACAGAGACAAACCTAGCCTTTTCCAGCACGATGGCGCACTGTGCTATAGGGTGAAGTGGTAATTAGGTGGCTCAGGGGACTAAACATTGAAATTGGGGTCCATATTCAGGAACCTCCCCAGGCCTTCATCCCACTAAGAACTTGTCAAGAAACCAAACAGAAACCTACAAATTCTAACAAACCAAACATTGATTACAAACGTGTCTGAAACATCTGGTAAAAGCAACCGAAAAACACTGAAGCAGCAAACCATTGTCATTCTCAGACAAAATGTCTAAAATATAATCTGTAGCATTTTTTAACACACATCTGACAACATTCAGGAACCTTCTAGCCTGACCATTTCAAAAGTCCTTTTAAACTTTGAGAACATGCCCTGAGAGTTATTTAATGGTTAACAATGGTGTACCTCAAGGCTCAGTCTTAGGTCCCCCCCCCCTTCACAATCTACATAGGTAATGTACAACAGAGCATCCCTGATTCATCCTTACATTTCTATGCTGATGATACAGTTGTTTATTGTTGAGCTAAAACAGTTGCTAAGGTTTTCCAGCTTTTGCAGTCCACTTTTGACATCATCCAGTCAGACTTGTTCCACCTCAAACTTGTCCTAAATGCCGATAAAACCAAAGGGATGCTGTTTTCAAACATGAAGTCGGTCCCAGCAGTTATTCCTCTGATTTTATCCTCAAATGGTGTCCCTATTGAGTTTGTCGATTCCTACAAAATATTTGGGTATCTTGGTCGATTCACATCTTTCTTTTAAGCTCCATGTGGAAAACCTAGTAAGAAAACTGAAAGTTAAACTGGGTTTCTTTTTCAGAAACAAATCCCGTCTAACTCTGAATGCTAGGAAACGCCTTGTAACTGCGACTTTCCTTCCCTCCATTGATTACGGTGACATTATTTACATGAACGCTCCTACAAGAACCCTGCAGATGTTGGATGCTGTCTATCACGGTGCACTAAGACTCATAACTGGCTGTGATTATCGTACCCACCACTGCACCCTGTATTCACTGGTTAACTGGACATCATTAACTTCACGCAGACTCTCACACTGGTACATTTTCATCTTTAAATCACTTCTTGGTCTGTTGCCTTCATACATCTCCTCCTACGTCTCTGCGTGAGTGCAGCTACAGTGTGCGCTCTCATGACATTATTACCTGCAGTGTTCCCTCAGTGAGGACTGACCTAAGCAAAAGGGACTTCTCCTACTCTGCTCCTGTTTCCTGGAATATCTTACAAAAAGACCTGAAGCTCTCGACCTTGACCTCTCTAAGTGGCTTCAAACATCTGCTACGTTCCTGGCAAGAACCAACGCAGAGAAGTTCTGTTTTGAGTTTTTTACATCGACTAGCCCTTTTTGTTTAGTTTTTTAATACCATTTTCTTTCAGTTGTTCTTCTCGATTTGTATGCTTTATTTTATGATTATCTACTGTTCTCATCATTCTTTGCTAAAATCAGGTCTCTCTTGTAAATGAGTCCCCGGGGCTCAAAGGGATTAACCTGTATATATAAAGGTTGAATGCGAAGGTGTCTGAACTCCTGGCTACTTTTCTGTTAGCCGTTCACTAACCATTTCCTTTCATAAGAGGGCAATGCCCCCGGAGTTGTAGCTGTGACTGCAAATCAAGTTCACGTGGTCGAACGTCTGCCGTGTCAAATTTAATGCGCACTGATGTCAGTGTGAAGGAATCCGGCATCACAAGAGCAAACTGAACAATTTTCACCACATTGGAAACAAGCTGTTTTGGCTCATTGGGGGAGTTTTCTCGTGTTATTGATTAAATACTTTCGTAAGCGTCTGATTACACCGAGTCCCCACTCCTCCAGGCTTCTCCTGTTTACAGTGAGGCTCTCTGTGGTAGTAGACCTGCTGTAGGGGGGAACCTGAGCCACCGCCCTCAGTGTGCATTTAGCTCACAGTGCACACCTTGTTTTCCACTCCTGGCTGCCACAGAGCAGCTCTGCTGGCCCTCAGGATGCCAGAAATCTCAGCGCGTCTGAGTTTTTCTTCATCAAACCTCTTTTTTAAAGCAAGTATGGAGGTAAAGATGGAGCTGAGGAGAAAGTGCCCGTCTGGTTTTTAGTCATTTAAAGCAGGGGACCTCATCTGACACCGCTTCAACTCTGCAGTGATCCATGTTTGCACATTTGGGATTTGTTAGAAACTAATATCAAACCCAAAACAGAGAGGCAGCCACAGTGAGCCTCTGTACCATCAGGCTCATGGCGATCACTCTGTCTCAAGCAACGCCTGCAATGTGAGGTTAAAGACACAATTTCCGCAAATGGAAAATCGCAGACACATGCACTGTTGTGTGTCTGGAGGCAACAAAGTCTCTCTTCACAGAGGACGAACACGGGATCGGCCTTTAAATAAAAGTCCACACACGTCCTCTTTCCTCGTCACCAATCAGGAGGAACAGGGAGCGCTTGTGCTGTGGGTCCACGCGGTGCCGAGCTAAATGGCCTGCCTGTCGTTTCTGAGGTCGCTCCGTGCGTGAAACCCGCAGCAATACGTTCGTTTTTTATTTCTTTGTCGGTCACAGCTGTTAAAAGATGTGAGATTTTAGCCGGCGTGGTCAGGAGCGCCTACAGAGAGAATCTGTGGTGAATGTTTGTCCAGGGAGGCGTGTCAGAATCTGGCCTCTGTTTTATTGCAGCTAAAATCGTAACCGACTGACTCGCAGGGGAGATGGGCTTCATGTTCACTCTTTTTTTTTTCTTAGAGTTTGAACTCTTTAGGGAAATATGAGCAAACAGAAGTGAATGTCTCATTATTTGTCACCCAAGGATGACCTTTCATGTTTCTGTAAAAAGTTAAAATTATGCACTCGTGTCTAGATGGGGTATTTACGGTTCAGCTAGAATGATTATTGTTGGTATGTCTGTTTTTTTACATATTAATGAATCTTACAAAAACGTAATTCTTGGATGTACCTCTACAACTGATTAAATCTTGGAGTCAGCCTCATTCAACGTTGTTGGATAAAAATATCTTCAATTCGTCTCACAAGAGAAGATTATTTAACAGACCAAAATTCATGCTCAATAATCCAGGTACAAATCCAGCAATGTTCAGTCAGGTAATCTGGATGTTGTTTTTCTTTCTGAGAGGTTTCGTCCTTCATCCAAAGGCCTTCTTCAGTCCGAGGAGCCACAAACAAACTGGAGTCCCACAAGCACCTCACTCCGATAGTGGGGAAAAAAAACAGTTTGCTGGTGATTAAGTAAATATCTGTTTTTTCCACCATCGGGGGGAGGTGCTTGTGGGACGCCAGTTTGTTTGTGGCTCCTCGGACTGAAGAAGTCCTTTGGATGAAGGACATAACGTCTCAGCAACAAAATAAACTGTCCAGATTACCTGACTGAACATTGTTGGACTTGTACCTGGATTACTGAGCATGAACTTTGGTGTTTTGAACCATTTTGGCATGGCTGCCTTAGAGGAGTTGACGGGGGGAGAGGGCGGGCCCCAGAAACCATCTTATCACCAGCAAACTGTTTTTTTAATTTTTTTTTCCACTATCGGAGTGAGGTGCTTGTGGGACTCCAGTTTGTTTGTGGCTCCTCGGACTGAACAAGTCCTTTGGATGAAGGACGAAACGTCTCAGCAAAAATAAAGAAACCGTCAAGAGGACCTGACTGAGCATAGTTGGATTATTTAACAAAGTTTTACTTACAAAGACAGACGGTCACAACAGGCTTACACAGATGTACAAAGTTATATGC
>NW_023624510.1:0-3742 GCF_014905685.2 Nematolebias whitei | reverse complement strand
GTTTGTAATTGTAAGATGAATGCAGAAATGTAAAAACTTATGTACATATTATATACAGCAACTAAGTCACATTGTAGAACCAAAGATGTATTCAGTTTTCTAAATGTTCTTATGAATAAAAATATTTACTGGCTGCCATTTTTCTGTTTGTTAATTGATTTCTCTGTTGCCTTAGAAATAAAAGATGAACAAACGCACACATTTGTCTTTAATAAGAGCTGACACACTGCAGCTAATAACTGTAGCACTAATATTTAGCCTTTTAAATAAACTTAAAGTACAGACACTTGGCAGATGCAAACACATGAAGCAATTTTTTTTAATATGTGCTCTTTAAATGAACAAAAATGTGCTGTAGCTTTTATATAAAACATGCATGACTCTATATGTAACATTTTTAAACTATGAATGGATTTTAGCTGATCTTATGTCAACAGTGACAGTCTCATACAAACAATGAGATTATCAGGAGCATTAAGAAGTTCTCAGCTCAGTTTGTTATTTGAGAGTGATGATAAAGTTGCTCCAAGATACAGGATTTATTTTATTTATTTATTTTCAACAAATCCAAAGTGGTCCTGCAGGAGGTATATCGCCTCAGGAATCAAGACAACTCTGATTCTGCTCCTCCCAGACTTGTATTTAATCAAAACACTTACTGTAATGTTATTCTCAAGAGACAGGGCAGTAAATTCAGTTTGGAGGCCAGAACCAGTTTAAATTGTGTATTATATATTTTTAGACTGTAGGTTTATCCACAGCTTCATTTACATTCACAATTTCTTTCCACTTTAGGAATACAGGCCCTCCAGTAGCCCTCACTCAGCTCTAATAGACTGATCCACTCCTGTCAGATTGAGTTAATGAGACTTAAAAACATTCATTCATTCATAAAAACACATAACATGAAGGATCAAGCTTTTAGACAATGCACAATACCCTTTGATTTTCATGGCAGTTTAAACTAAGTTAATGTTAATTGGGGGAAAATGTTTTAGCCTTTTGTTGTTCAAATATTACTTTGTAAAAATAACATTAAACATGATCACATCACTGTCCTCGTTGGTCAGTTGGTCATCGTGATCTACATGTAGGCACGCCGTCAGTGCAGTTACAACATGCGCTCTCAGGACATCATTACCTGCAGCGTTCCCTCAGTGCGAACTGAACTTGGCAAAAAGGTATTTTCCTACTCTGCTCCTTCAACCTGGAACATCTTGCAACAGGAACTGAAGTTGTCCTCCTTGGTTTCTTTAAGGGGTTTCAAACATTTGATAATGTCAATAGAAAAATCAAAGCAAACGTTCATGTTTTTAGTATATCACCGTTTTACGTCACCCTGATATATTGTTTTATACACTACTCTTATTTTAATTGCATTTTTACTGTAGTTCATTGTTGTCATTGTTTACTGTCATTGTTTGTACTTTATATGTTCTGTGTGGAACAGGTCTCTCTTGTAAATGAGTCCTCGTGGCTCAGTGACACTAGCCTGTATGAATAAAGGTTGAATGAATGAAATAACATGCTAAATTGCATGATTTGTTAGCTGTCAAGATATGTGTTAGGTATGTCTCTCAGCTGTGAACAAACCCAATTGTGGCTTGATATTTGTAAAATTAACTGGGTTGTGGCCTTTTTTATTCTTGCTAAGTTAAAACGTGGCAGCCAACTTGACTACGGGTGACTCAGAAATGTAATTACTTATAGATATATATCCAATAGACACCTCCTGAGAGTTTCATTAAAATCTGTCCACTGGGCCATGATATATTGCTAACAGACGGATAAACAATAATCATACTCAATTACATTATCCTTTATGTGGTGGGTGATGAAAATAAATTCATTTAAAAACTGTTGGTTTACATCTTTACATATTTGATTCATTCAACCTTTATTTAAATAGGTTAGTCCCATGGAGCCACGAGGACTGATTTACAAGAGAGACCTGGAACCTGGATTAAACCAAATAAGGTCTTACTTCAGCATAACCAACTGCGTTTTCAAGTTTGTGCTTGAGGATTTCTAGTGTTTTGGTTGTTTTTTGACAGAGTTCCACCTGCAGTTTTTAGACAACCTGTCTACTCAACGTAAAACACTGAAGAAATCATTCCTGCTTTCATGCTGGCTGGAAACACGGTCCCACTGATTTGCACACACTTTAAAGAACATGACAAAATATGAAGTTTGCAAGCTACGAGAAAAGACGGGTACAAGCTAGATGCAGAAGAGTCTTTGTGTGTTTTTCTCCTGGTGTGAAGATGACAGTTTATAGCTGTGGGAGCACAAAATCCCATTTTGTTACCCTTTTATCAACACTTGTTGAAGCGCAGCAGAAATGGTCTCAGTTTATTTGAAGATATCATATTTCCCCTTTTAACATGCAAGAGATGACAATTGACTGCTGTATTCATTTTTCCTGACAACTGCTTTGCACATTTGACCCAAAACATCAGGGCTTTGACAGTTAATTAATGACAAACATTAATGCAGCTCCAATCATTTAGCCTCAGTAATTTATTTTATGAAAATGAAGGAGAGTCTGAGGAAATGCTACGTACTTCCTGTTTTGTTCAATTCACCAGCGCAGTCATTATTTTAAAAACCAATAAAACAGAGTGTTACCCTCTCAGACTTGCTCAAGGCCACACTGGTATGTGAACTGGTGAGTCTGGACATTTAACGACTACTCTTCTCTCCTGACTGAACCGAATCTTCCACAACAAGAAAAAGTAAGATTTTTTTTTTTTAGTTCAAGCCTCCCATTTGTTTGAACCAACTCATCACCATAATGTTATCAATGCTGCACATTGGTTGGATGGGTGGTTGGTTGGATGATTGGTTGTTTGGATGGTTGGTGGGTTAGTTGGTAGAATGGCTGGATGGTAGGTTGGTTGAATAGTTGGTTGGTTGGTTGGATATTTTATTTATGTATTTATTTATTTATTTGTACACACTAAATTTGTACTATTCTGCAAAAAACACAAACCTCTGTCATCAGAATTTTAGGACAGAAGGGAAGGAAAAGGAACAGAAACACAAATACTCCATATGTTGCTGGAGTAGCTGAGAAACTGAAGAATTTTCTCCAAACACGACATCTCTGTGCATTTCAGGCCTAACAGGTCCCTCAGAGACTAGTCCATCCAGAGGACGAACTTTGAGTGGTGCTGTGTCTGCAGTTCAGAGCAGCGAGGAAGATTCACACCACTATAATGAAGAAATTAAACAACCTCTCGACAGACGCAGGGCTCAACAACACAGGAGAACCAGCTCTTCAGGACAAGACTCAGTGGTCCACCTACATCTCAAGGATAAGAGAGCCTCTTTTGAGGACCAAAATGTTCATACTTTAGACAGACGAGATAGATGTTTTGATGCGAAGGAAGCCTTTTACATTAAATGACAAAAAAAACAACTTTGAACTGAGAAGGAGCTCTCAGATTTCTAATACTTACTATGCATTTTAAGTAATTTCCAGTCAGTTTTCCTCAAACTCACACCTTTGTGCATGACCAAAGCATTTCTCCAAGACCTTTACACTAACAAATTTAAGTCAGGTCCTCTGGATGGATTCTTCTTTGTTGAAACATTTTGTCTATTATCCAAAAGACTTATTTGTCTGAGGAGCTGCACTGAGACTGAGTTTGCTTGCAGCTCCTCAGAAGGACTCCTCTGTCCGTATGCTATTTGAGGACTTCACATCTGCCTTCAAACCCATGATCCCCCAAATCCTGAT
>NW_023624509.1:0-3742 GCF_014905685.2 Nematolebias whitei | reverse complement strand
AGGGGTTAAAGCATTGCCACAATGGAATTATCGAGACGATATGGAATTATAATCAACACAATGGAATTACCAAGAACATTGTGGAATTACCTTGACTTTTGTTTTCCTTGCTGGATTACTTTTGACTTTTGTTTTCCTTGCTGGATTACTCTTGACTCTTGTTTCTTTGCTGGATTACATCAAGCTTCAAGGACAATCGAAGGCGTAAGTTCACGGTTGGAATTCATCTCCATGGACAGGCGATGATTTCCAAAGGGGGGACTGTAGTGGACTAGGCCCATGTCAAAAACTAAGTCTAAGGTCAAAAATCTTGACCTTAAGAACCTTGTGGGACAGGGACTGTCATTTCATTGATTTGATCTCAGAGGTACAGGTTCACCCATCCTGAGACTTTCTTTCTTGAAGATTCAAGTGAAAAGAACACTCTCTTTTTATTATCATTACTATTTTACAAATGTTGATAATCAAAATGTCTTAGTTCAAACCATTTTAGATGTTGCAGTGAACTAATCAATTTTATTAACTGAGTAATGATTTTTATTCTCATGTCAAAGCTGTAACAGAGTAATTATGCCTTTTCTGATTTCTGCTTTTGAATGAGCAAGTGTAAGTTGGTCCAAGGTTGGAGTCAAACGCAAAACAAGTTGTTATGTTAGAACAGTCATGTTTTTAGAATCCTCTCAGACGTAAATATAGAAGTTTTGGCACCTGTTTCTGAAACGCGCCAAAACAAAACTCTCTCTGTCTGTGAGAACATTTCTGGTCTTTCCATAACAATTCTGGCTGTCTTCTAACCTCTTACGTCACAAAACACACCCCGTCTGGTTGTTTCTGACCAATGGAATACTCCCAAAAGTGAACCGGAAAACAGCTCTTTAAAATGTCAGTACTTCCTGGTCTACTCAGTTGTGTTCAGTCTCTGCTCGGGTGCTGTTTCTGCACAGTTCTGTTCTGAGAGTTCAGTTCTGTTGAAGCTCTGGAGAAGTTCTGTTCTGTTCAGTTCTGCTCAGTTCTGTGAGAGACGGGATGATCCTGACATGACAACAAGCTCTTCCGAGTTCCATGGGAATATAACACTTTCACTCGCCACTACTTCTGACGAGCTACAGCCATACTAAGGAGACGCTGGACAGGTAGCGTTAACGGAACACCATATCTGCTGATTATCATCAGAAAGGTAATGGGTCAAGTTTCCTACCAAGCGTACCGAGGCGAGCTGGGTTTCTGATGGAGAGTGTCGGTTCTGGTGAACACTTACTTCCCCTCACACACCCTCTTACTCCCTCTTAACTTCTTTCATCTTTAAACTTTTCTCTCAAGTAGAAATTCTTCCAGATATTTTAGAAATGTCTGTGTAAAATGCTCACCCACATCCATGTGGGTAAAAGATCATAATTGTACAGTTTTCATAAATGTCTGTGGTGAAGCAACGGAAAAATCATGGCCGTATGATTTTTCCTGATTGATTGCTTATGTTGTTATTTTCATAATTTGCCAAATTAATGTAAATGTTTGATGTTAAATTTTGATTCTGTAAATAAATGACCGCATTCATTTTGATGGGTCAAATATAAATGACGTCTCACGTTTGCATTTCCTTAAATTCAATGCACGTTTTATTCAGTCCAGAAAAATGAGGAATCCGTGTTAATTGATGAATATATCCGAGCATCTGTTCATCTACAAACTGGTGGCCCGTCACGTGCTCATAAATGGACTGTAACCGTGTGAACATTGATTTTCATGTTGGCATGTTGATAAAATAACAGTTTATCAGCTGTGCATGTTTACGCAGCGTGATGGAGCTGCGCGTTTGGAGCTTGGCTGTGCAACTTTACGCAGCGTGATGGAGCTGCGCGCTTAGAGCGAGTTTACGCTGTGTTACGCTGGCAATGTTTTAAAGCTGGAATTGTGTCATTGAGTCTTGTGTAAGCTGAAATTGTACGCCTGTTATGTTAACTAAAAGCTGATGAGCTGTGAAAAACGTATTCTGTTTAAACTGAGGTCCAAACGGACGGAGGTTCTGCTGCAAGACCCGGTTCTGGACCGACTCGGTTCTGGAAAAGTTCGAACGAGTTGTTTCAATAGCTAGAAAGACGTTTTGTCACGGAGCGCCGTCTCCGTGCAGCTCAGGGAGTTGTTTCGTTACATTTTTAACAGAGAAAGTGCATTTTGATGGTTTAAAAGACGATAAGTGATGAAAAAGTTTCAGGCTAAATTAACATGGCTGCTAACGCTTCGTGGTTGGTTGATTTGCTGCTGTGGAAAGCTCTGATTTGCTGAGGAGGGTGAATGCGTGCCTACGTAACTTCCTCTCAACCCTGCGCTGCTTTTTCATTGGTGATTTCAGTCACGTGACCCGGAAATGGAAACTCGTTTTCATAGGGAATAAAATCTGCTTTTTTAAGCTGAAAAGCGCTTTAAGGCTGTGTTCTGAAACGCTGTTTAAGTCTTCGAAGTCTAATTGCTAAAATTTTGCCACGTTTGTGTAAAAAATTCGTTCAGAAACGTTGATTTTAACCGAGGTTAGCCGAAGCTAACTTTAAGCTAAGCGGCTAACAACAGGATGTCAACCGAACGCCACAGGAAGTTATAGCTCCCCTAGTGGACAACACAAACAGTGTCGGAGTTAAAATTGTTGAGGTGGTACTGACATCTTCTGGAGAAGACGTGGGATCACAGGTTTCACTGCGTTTTTAGGTTTAAATAGTGAAATTAAACGTTTTATTCTTTTTAAAGGCATTTTTTGAGTTGTTAACCGTTCCTCAAAGTTGAATAAACTCTGTTATCTTGCATTTTAAAAGTTATGAAGGTATTTATGCAGAGAGCATTTACCAAACAAATTTTTATTCACTGATAAATCCTTGAGAAACAGGTACAAAATAAAAATTTAGAAACTTTTAAATAAGATACAGTTACAGATATTCACAAAGTTGGAAACAGTTTACTCATTTGCTAGAAGATAACGCACGTTTAATTGATAAATCACTAAATAAGAGTAAACTTATCAGGAAAACGAGATTTTTCTGATTTTCTTTTACCACCTAAACATTTACATCTCCTATTTAATTTCTAAATAGCAGATAATGGCGGACGAAGATGTAAACACTGACCCCTTACAATCCGGAGATGCTGTCCAGACAGCTTTAAATATTTTAACAAATTCAATTGTTGGTAAACAATTAGAGCAATTGCTAGACCTTGATGATGATCAAAGATATGAGGAGCTGCAGAGGTTGTCAAAGGCAGCTACCGTGAAGGAGGACACAAAATCCAGCCGTGAACGGTTAGCAAAAATTTCTCTGCTTCTAAAGGCGGAACTGGACCGTCTGGTTGAACGAAATACCTTGCTGTTCAACGGATATGAGTCTGAAAAGGAGAGGTGTGACGATTTGTTAAATAAATCTGAGTTGCTACAACAACAAATTCAGACTGATAGGGACCTCTCAAAGACTGAGCTGTCAGAACAGGCTCAATCATATGAGGTGAAGATTGCGGATAAGGAACAAGCGTACCAAGCCGCGTGTGCAGATAACAATATGTTACAAGCACAGGCGCAGGCCGCATTAAGGGAGCTGGACGATTGCAAGGCAGACAAGGAGATAATACTCCGAAATTGGCTGAAATTACAAAGTGAAAATCAGACAACACATGAGCGCCTGACAGCTTGTGAGGAGAAGCTAGCTATAGCTACTAACCAGATTTCTGATATGGGGCGGGCTGGTCTGAGACTCAGAGACGA
>NW_023624508.1:0-3744 GCF_014905685.2 Nematolebias whitei | reverse complement strand
GTTTTGGTTCTTTGTTAAAAACAAAAATTAAAGAGATTACAGTTTTTGTAAAACTATAGCCGCTAAAAAATGCAGCATATGTGATAGAAGCACAGCAGCAGAGTTTGTTTTGCCATTTTTACACAAACCTGGTAATAAGGCATATCTGTACATTAAAAAAACAAACAAGAATAATTATTAATCCATGTTTATTTTCAAATCAACACTTTAACGTTCACTTGTATCTAAGGAAGGCTGGGGAGGTAAAAAAAGGTTAAGGGGTGGAATTAGGATAAATTACAGCTCATGAGGTACTCCATCATAGCATCTCTGACACCTCGGCCCTGCTCTCCATCTTGCGGGACAGCGACCAGGACGGGCAAAAAAAAAAAAATCAACGAGGTCATCCATTTTGGTTGTGTGTTGTTTTCTGGCTCTTCTTCTTCTAATGCATGTTAGTGGTGTTTAGAAAAGAGCTTAATGTAGCACTACCGCCACCAGCTGGTAAGGTGCGTTGATATTAATAATCCGCCCACTAGAGGTGAACAATCCGCCCACTAAACGGGAACTATAGGCAATGTGGAGACAGAAAAATAGAGGTCCCACCAGAACCGGACACAACAGGCTACAACAAGAACCAGACCTGTGGATACCAGGCTTATCAGTGCTGTTGATGGAACCACAGAGCTAAATAGTGTGTGAAACTCATTGCTCACTTAAATACAAACATTTACCTGTTGAAAAACTCTAAGATTGCGACGGTTTAACCAGATAGGTTTTGCTGAACAATAAATACGACCATGGCAGATTTAACAAAAGCTGATAATGCTAATCCTGCTCCAAGTGGTGTTGAAAAGGACTGGCTTGAGAGAGCTCTGATGCTGCTCACAGATTCCTTATCTCCATATGGTGACCAGGTGGACTGCATGGACTCAACAGATTTAGTCGACGAACTTAAAGAAGTGGCAAGCAGTGTCACTTCTGCAGCCATAAAGAAGTCAGGCTACAAACAGCTAGCTAAAATAGCACTCTTGCTAAAAGCTGAATATTACCTGGAGGTCAGCAGGACAGAAGCCCTTGAAATAAAGTTGAAACAAGAGACAGAGGACCGCGTAGCAACACGTGAGGAGTATCTACAACTCATGGCACAGTTTCAATTTGAAAAGGCGACCTGGGAGAATGAATTGCAATGTGAGAAAGAGCTCTCACAAGCTCAGTTGTTGTTACAAGCAGACTCATATGAGGAAAAGCTACGTGAAGGAGGGTTAAAGTACCAAGCACTGTGTTCAGACAATGATGTTCTGCACCAACAGTTGCAGCTAACATCAAAATCTCTGGACGAGTGCATATTGGAAAAAGCGACATTAGTCCAACAAGGCGTGCGTTTACAAAGTGAGTGTCATACATCACGTGAACGGTTAACAGCCTGTGAGACAAAACTTGCCGCAGCCACAAATAAAATCTCTGACGAGGGGAAAAGATGTCTGGAACTCAAAGACAAACTGGGTCAGAGTCTAGGTCAACCATCACCACCTCAGAGGGATTTTGTTGTACCTCCTACATAAAATCTCTTTATGCCACCTCCACGTGATTCTGGTGAACCACCTCCACGTGATTATTTTGTTCCGCCTACACCAAACCCCCATCCTCCGCTTTCAATAGCGGTATTGCAAAAAATAGCAAAATATGTCCAACCCTTCGAGCCAGGGCCGTTGGGTTCGACCGACACTAAGGCCTATCTGCAAGACCTTGACTTCCAATTGGGAAGCTATCCCTACGCTACAGTTGAGGATAAAATAGGTTTGATCACGCTCACTTTAGCCAGGACGGTGTTTTCCTTTATAGAGCGTCAACTAGATGCCACAAGAAAGGATTACAACCTGTTATGTGCTGCTCTAATTAAAGAGTATACCCCTTGCGCGGGACCTAGCGGTTACCCAGCCGCCGACAAGGTCATGCAAGGTAAGAATGAGCACCCAAGGGCATATTTGTAAGGGTCCCACTGCCTGCAGCCTGCCTTGCTGATGGCCGCTGATTAACAACACCTGGCGGTCATCAGCCTGATGAGCCTCTCCATCTACAAAAGGCTGCAGCCCAGTGTGACTCATCGCTGTAGCATATCACCTCTCATGTTTCCTGGTTCCTTGTGTTTTTGGATCTCCTCGTGACCTGATCTGGATCCCTCGGCCTGTCAGGTATTCCTTGTGCCATTTTTGCCTCCAGTTGCCAGCCTTCCTCATTCCCTTGGACCCTGGTTGGATTTCCCTCTGCTGCTCACTCCTTGGACTGAAGGACCAGCTCCCCTCCTTCGGGTTTGGACTGTAAGGACAAAAACACTCTTCAAAAAAACCACTCTGGTCTTCCCCTCTGGACCAACATTAACCTGTCGTCCCTCTTTCCAGGAGTTGCTGAGAAGCAGCGTGTGGATTTATTCTCACTGTAAATAATGAACACTATTCTTTTGTACTTCCCCTGTGTCTGCCTTGTTCTGGGTGTCATACCATCTGGGTTCCCCGCACACTCCTAACAGAAATGCTCCAGCCAAAAAAGACCCAGAATGAGACCAAGAGCGAGCAGACAACCCCCGGTTCCCCGGAGGAACAGATCGACGGTGTAGATGAACAGATGCTTAGATATATTCATCAATTAAAACGGATTCTTCATTTTTCTTGACTGAATAAAACGTGCATTGAATTTAATGAAATGTAACGTGAGACGTTATTCATCTTTGACCCATCAAAATGAATGTGGCCATTTATTTACAGAATCAAAGTTAACATCAAACATTTACATTAATTTGGCAAAATATGAGAATAACAACATAATTAATCAGCGGGCTGTACAATTATGATCAATTATCCACACGGCGGTGGATGAGCACTTTACACAGACATTGCTAAATTATCTGGAAGGATTTCTACTTGATAGAAGAATTTAAAGATGAAAATGAAGTTTAAAGGGAGTAAAAGATGGTGTGTGAGGGGGAGTGTTGACCAGAACCGACACTCTCCATTCGAACCCAGCTTTTCCTCGGTACGCTTGGTAGTAAACTTGACTCATTACCTCTCTGAAGATGAATCAGCAGATACGGAGTTCCAGTTAACGCTACCTGTCCAGCGTCTCCATAGGATGGCTGTGACTCGTCCGAAGTAGTGACGAGATTCCGTCCGACACAAGCTCACCTCAGCAAGTGGACTTCACATGAGTGGAGTCCTTCAGAAGTTCCACTCAGAGGTGGAAGATGTTATAATCCAAACTCGGAAGAGCCTTATCATGGCTGGACTTCTGTTCTCCCAAACGACTTCACAGAACTGCGAACATCTCAGAACTGAGAGAACTAGGAAGTACCGGCATTTAAAGGGCTCTATTTCCGGTATATTTGATAGTTCCTGATTGGTCAATATCAACCAGACAGGGGTGTGGTTTGTGACGTAAGAGGTTACTAGAAGTCAGAAAACAGCAAGAATTGTTATGGAACAGATTAAAACTGTTCTCAGAGACAGAGAGAGTTTTGTTTTGGCGAGTTTGGAGAAACAGGTGCCAACTTCTCTGTTGACGTCTGAGAGGATGTAAACAAGACAGTTGTTCCAACACATGTCTGCTTCGACTCCTGACCTTGGAAAACGCACACTTGCTCATTCAAAGACAGAAATCAGAAAATGCATGATTACTCTGTAACAGGCCTTAACATGAATTCTAACTTTGCATGAGGATTAAAAAAATCATTACACTGTTTCACAGTTAATAAAATTGATTAGTTCACTG